>NC_054536.1:23052011-23207011 GCF_017654505.1 Polyodon spathula
GTCATTCTGCTGATGTGCGGGTTATTTCTTCCTGGAATTTCTCGTGCTGTAGCCACTGCAGTCTGAAAATGATTACGCAGATGGATCAGATTTGACTGTTCTGGGCCGGTGTGGTAACCCTGTGCCTTCCAGGATATGGCCTATCCCTCACAGAGCCGGTTTCCTGGTTTCTGTGGACTAGTTTGCTGATTTAAAATGTAAATAACATTATATATGTGACCAATGAACTTTTGATGTAAAACTTAAACTGTTGAGTTTTCATTGTGCATCAGTATACATAAATGATAGCTAATTAGCCCAAGTTCTTGCCTTTTAAAATGAGCTGTTGACGATCACTCTGGAACTGGAGAAATTATGTTTGAAGTGGAGAGTGTGTCAGTGGAACTGCAGTGAACAGGGGTGACCAAGTGTAAAAAAAAAAAAAAAACAATTTTATTTTATTTTTCCCCTAATTTAATGTAAATCACATATTTATTCCTACATTTAACCAAAAAAAGTCCAGATTTAGCTAAATGTACAATAATGTTGACCAATAATAATAATCACATTAGCTCTTTAACAAGCCAGTGGTATTCCCTGAACTGTTTCCTTTTTTGTGTGTGTGGTGTACCCATACTATCTTTCTTTGTGTTTTTATTTATGTTATTTAATCTCCACAAAAGGAGACAGTCTTTTTTTTCATGACTAGCTACAGTTGTGTGTTGTTTTTTTTTTTTTACTTGTTCTGTAATCGTTTAGATCGATTCATACCCAGTGAGCATACTTTTTCTTTTGTGAAAATCCAGATTTTTTTTTCTTAAGATTTGTATGTACAGAAGTGTGTTTTTTTGGGGTGTTGTTATTAAACAACAGTTTCATTTTGGTTTCAGTTTATGATTTTTTTTTTTTTTTTTTAAGGTATGGTAACCTAAAAACTCTGATTTCTCTTTTAGAACATTCAGTTTTTTCTATTCATTGTGACGAAGTGCCCGCCCCTGTGTATATTATCTGTTATATGTTGCGTGTGATGTGTTAAATGTTGGTATATAGACATTGGTACACGGGATATAAATGCGTCTGTGTAACACGAGTGTTTAAAATGTATATTTGTATTTAGGCACAAGGATTGCACAGCACTTCACGTGCAAGTTAAAAGTAATAATATGTAAGCATGGGGAATTGCACTTTATTAATTCACGTGCAGTTGTACTGAGACTCCAATTGAATGATTGATTAGCAATCAAGTCTTGATACAGCTGCATAAAAGCAGCATTTTTTCACTCACTCAGGGTTGGGTGTTCGGTGAGTGGAGAATGGGATAGGAGACGGAGGTAGTAATTGCGATCATAATAATATTAGGAAAATATCTGCTCACCATATTTTTGTTTAGTATTAGTCCATTTTGGTTTGTCTCTTTGTTTTGGCTGCATGTACCGTGTCCTTGTGTTTCTGTTTGTTACCACCGTTTATTTTCTGTTCTGTTTATTTATTAAGTGCTGAGCGAAAGCATTCACTCAGCTCAACCAAACTCCACATCTCTGTTTATTTTCCTGTTTCTGGTCTGACACCACCCACACCGGCCGTTTTTGTGACAGTCATCAAATAAAATTCTTTAGGAAAAGCAAAAGATTGAATGAATGTACTGTTATGTTGTGCTGGTTGCAAAATAGGATTGTGCAGAAGATGCAGGCATCACTGGGCATTATGCCCTAGGTTCCATGCATAACGAAACAAGCACTGGTTAAAGAAATCTAGGCTTCAAGCTGGGACAACTTCACTTTTTTAGCTTTGTTTTATTTTTTATTTCTAAACACCAGCACCTTGTATTACATACAGATGAACTCACTTAATATCATGCTCCATTTATTTTCATGATTTTTCAAGAAACACTCGCCATGCACCATCAGTTTGAGAAATTACCTCTCAATATACAAACCTGCTTATTGTCACGTTTTGTGCAGCCTGCCGAATGCTGCATGGCTGGGTTTTATTAAGTAACCACAGGATAGAAATAGTTTCCAGTGCAACTAACAATCAATAATCGTCTTGGTTGATAAACTGATGTTTTGTGCAGCTTGTCAAATATGTGTGCGGTTAGTTCATGCAGTTCAGTTACAAAACTCAAACGTCGCCAAATGCCAAGTGCAACCCCTAATTGTTAGCTCTCATTAGTCGACAATTCATGCCTTTTTTTTAGATAATGACAAACTGTTTCGTTCTAGTTAATGATACAAAATATGTATTTGTCCTGTAGTAAACTTTTACGCATTTGTTTAAATGTAAAAAGACCAGTAAATGTACAGTATTAAAGCACTGCTCTTTAATTCACCATTAGCTTTCTTTTTTTCTCACACTCGTAATGTGCTATCATAGGCAAACCTGAAACCCATTTTATATCACAAATTATGCCTGCACGGCCATCTTGATATAAAGCGGGTTCATCTGCATTGTTTGCAAATCATCATGTGCTACAGGCGGAGTATTAGCACATCATTACAAAGTTAGGAATGTAGTACTGTAGGTAAGATATTGGCTATAAGTGAATGAAGGCGGTTTGAATAAAACGGTTTAATGGGCTGAAAAGAATACTGTATGTGGGCTCAATGAAGGCTGAAGTGAAGGCTGTGCCTTTGTTTCAGAAGATAATCATTAAAATAATACCCTAACAGCAGCAGAAACACTGCTACCATTTCAGTAATTCAAATTGGGTTCTCCCAGGCATTGAAGATGATTGTTACAATAGGTCACTACAGTTTGTGCTTAAGTGAGTCAAGAGAGCTCTGCTAATATAAAATGCAACCTACCTGTTCTACGTATTGCATAACTCCAGAGGCTTAGTCTTTCACTACATGTGTATGGAGGTTTTTCTTCTTGCCAGTGATAGTGATTACAGTGTGTGTGTGTGTGTGTGTGTGTGTGTGTGTGTGTGTGTGTGTGTGTGTGTATATATATATATATATATATATATATATATTTGTATTGGTCCCAGGTATTTTATAACGTGTTACCGGGTATACATGGTAGAGGAACACTGTATCATTATTTCATTGTGTAAATACGCATTTACGTAAATGCATTTACTGTGGTAAATGACAAATACAATAATGTAATCATGTCATTCATAAATCTGTATTGTGCCGTTAATTGACCCTTACCGGCATCGTAATTAACACGAACTGCAGAACAGGCGGGGAATGAGATATGTATTAACGGTATACTTTCCTTGTATAATTTCTGTGTTTAGAAAGATGTATTTATAAAAACTGTTTTGATTATCCAATTATTACGTTATCTTAGTATTCTGTTATTTGTAATGCATACATTAAATTGTATTGTTAAGCCCTGTGAACAGGATAAGCTACTTACTGGTTGGAAAACATGCAAATCACGTTTGTAGCCTACTTGCTCTAAGAAAACACCAGGCTTCAGTGTGCTTGTGTGGACTGTACATCAAGAGGAGTGAGATCTCTTGGAACATGATCCTGAAGAGTGAGAAGACCCTGCAGTTTCTTCTGGCAGTACATGTTCTCCCTTTTTACAGTACCAACCGCATTAACCTGATCAGCTATCTCCTGCCATTTTTTCAGCCACATAACCTTGTATTTCTGAACAACTTTCTGCGTTGACAAGGACGTCTTATTTTAATAATGCGAGTTACTGGGGAGTGAAGGCAGGTTTTCTTAACCTCTTGCTTGCATTAAGCACATTTTCATACAGGATTCTCTTGCTGTACAGACACAGTTGCGCCGTACATTCTCATATGCCTGATATGTCCCAGATCATCATCATTTTATTGTGGCGCTAAGAATTGCATTATCCAAAGAGACCCATTGAAACAAAAATGACTGTTAAACTGACTGGATGAAAATAAACCCAACAACAGATACAGGGACCCTACTAAATTGCTAAAATTAAGAACCTGATTAAGAGAGGGCATATAAACATACTCTACATAGTTTAAATAAACTGAGGTCGATCGGTTAGAAAAAGGCGCTTTCGCAAAAACTGCTGGGCTCCACTGGTTCGACATGCAAGATGTGGACTACAGTATTCTTAATTTGAAGTCTAATTGCTTTTTGCAAAGAAAAGAAAGTTTATCTTATGCCAAAAGAAAACAAAAGTAGTAGGCTATGCGTATATGTACAGTATTGTATAGTATTATAACATGGTAATGTGTCACCGTGGTAACACATGGTAATGTGTTCTGTGTTGTGTACCAAGTAGGCTACTGTCAAAGAAAATGTGCTAAAATTGCTTAGTTTCAATTTAACCATATGTGTGTTATATATATGGGAATGTAGTTTTGATCTTATATAACGTCAATTAACCAATGAAATTACAAAATTATTTTGCAAAAGTCTACCGGAAAATGACAAAGTGGCATCTAATTTAATATGTTAATGTAACATTATTCGGCAGGTTTCATTTGACTTGATGAAGGAAATTTGTTAGTTCTATAGGGTGATAAACATTTTGGTCAAAGCTGTATGCCTAATGTGCAGATTTACATTTTTACATAAGCTAGTGTAATTTGTACAGAGAATACACTAATGTTGTTTCATCTCAATTATTTATACGTTTTAAATAAACCAAGCTGTGTGTGTGTGTGTGTGTGTGTGCGCGCAATTTATTTGTACTTTTTTTTTTTTAACCTGAGATTGATATGTTGGACAACCTGTCTCCAGACTTGTCCCATAGCCATAACGTGACAGTGTATGCCATTGACATCTTAAGAAGGGGACACAGCTCATTTACATACCTTTGCCACTCTCTCCGGTAATAAATGGTGTAAATTATTCAGAGGTGGAGTTGATGAAAATTATAGTGGCTGAGGGGATACACAGTGAAGATAATGGCCTGTATGAAAACAAGTAATGCAGGTAAGCAATTAAATGCAGGTAATAGATACAACTTTTAAAATGGTGGGTTAATGTAGAACAAGCATAGAATATTGTTTCCTAGTTCTGGATTACAATTTGTTTTTCAGTATGTATGTCCTATTTAAAAAAAACAAAACAAAACAAAAAACAAATAATCAGAAGTCATCTCCTGATACGAATGCTGATTGTCGATGTAACTGGAACCTAGAAAACAGCTGATAAATATGCAGAATTTGTGGACATTGTTTTATAAACCACAGGGTCATACTATATTTGTGATTTATTGCACTGAAGTGTATTGGGATGGTGCTCAGCAGATTCAATTTGCAAGAATGCAAATTTCTGTTTACATTCTGTGTAAGAAAACAAGGCCTACTGTTTTCTTAATGTATATATTGAGACCCTAAGAGTTGAATGTATCAATGCACAAACCACCAAAAAGGATGTCATGTCATAGGAGGAAGACTGTTATTTTTCTAGGGTAAGAAATTAAGTTGCTTCTGCTTTAAGTACCCTGGTGTTGAACTCTAGGAGTAAAGCTGCAGACTGTGCAAGCTTTGGTTGATTTGTGGTGCACAGTGATTCTTTATAGTTCATGAGTGGTCAATCTGTCACTTACCACCACTTATCCTGGCTCATATCAGGGATGTACTGTATGCGTTTGTGTTTTTGTTGGGAAGGAGGAGCTATTGATAAAACTTCTAACATATAGGTGATTTCTTCTGTATCATTTTAGTCAAGTCTGAGAAAAGCTGATCAGCAGCACCCTTTTGCTTTTAGGTGGTTCATAATCCCTCTGCCTTCTTGCTGCCAAACCTGCTTTAATAATTCAGAATTAACAGCTAAGGGCACAGGGATGCAGTCTGCTAGGCAAGATCTGCACTCTTCTCAACATCATCTAAGCTTTCAAAGCACTTTCGTTTATTTACAGCCATTTTCCTCTTGCGGACCAGCTTTCATTCAGCAAATTCGAGCTGTGATTTCTTAACAGTGACGAAATGTGTTTGTCAGTGCAGCAGTAATGGCCCCATTGAGGTGAAGTTGGAATAGAAGACTGTTTTAGACTGAATGTGTACCAACTTAATCTGATGTTGTCTGGCATTATCACATTCTAAATAGCCATCAATTTTGAGTAAAACGGTATGCAGTGCCGGAGCCCTGCAAAAATATGTCCCATGTGCACTGTCTCCATCAGAGTAAAGATCTCATATCCAAAACCTAATTTCCATTTCTACCAATCCATTTTACCTAATTGAAAATGTATGCATCACTAATTATTTGCGACTAAGAACTTATATTTGTTCAATTTAGATGGACGTAATTTAGAGCCTAGGATGCTGAACAAGATCCTTTCAATGAAGATGTTGTGAACATCCAACACTTCACATTATTGAGATTGATAAGAAACTGCTGACAATTGATGCTAATAATTTTGTTGTTTATAAGTTAACAAAACAGTTCCAAATTTTCCTCCTGCAATTGCAATTTGCAGTTGCAGTTTTGGTGCTCAGAGACGGATCAGTTGGTCTACGGTGGATCAATTTGTCATTCAGCGAGCAGGGCAAATTCATCAATGTATCATACATGAGAGTTAAATCCAAAAGAAACTGCTTCAAAGACAACCTTTTAAACAGACCTTTGTATGTTTTTCTGTCTGACAATGATCAACTTTCATAGCAAAATTAAAGTGAGCCCACAATGCTTCGTAGTGGTGCCACATGATGTAATTCGTTCGAAATGAAGTTGCTGCTCACCTGGTGCTTAAAATACGACTGATCTTGGTAATTTGCTTTTCTAGTTTGGAATCACACTGCAAGTTGTCACTGATTTTGAGGAGATCAACTGTACACTGAATGAAAATGGTTAACTGCTCCAGCTTCTGAGACCGAGTCACCCACCACCAGTAGTTCTAACCTATTGTTTATACAGTGCCATACAATAATATCAGGGTATTGTGCCAAAAATTTGTGAGCTAAACCTGATTTGCTACCAAGCGAAACACTGGCACCGTCACCCATCACAAGGTGTTTTAGATGAGTCACCAAAACCATATTTTGCAAGACATTCAAGTAGATGCTTGATAATTGTGTCAGCTTTTTGATCTAAAAGTTCAATTAGATCTAAAAACATGAAGTGTGGTTCAAGTTCACTTTCACATTTTAAGGTACACAATCAATGCTGTTTTGCTACTCAAGCTGGTTGACTCATCTAAGTATTGAAAGCTTACCATTTATGTTGTGAATGTGTACATTTTCTTCCTCATCTCAAAAGTAACATGCTCGATCATTTCCGTAGCACTGTACCTGGAGTGCATTCTATCTCAACCACATTTTCGCCAATATGATCTGAAAACACTCTGTCATTTTGAGCCAAGTAATATGCAGAATGGAAAATTACACACGTAGACTTTAAATGAGACGCATTCATGCTGTCTCACATTTCTGAGGGGCTGCTCTTTTGAGTTTTTCAAAATAAGTTCGGCCGCAATGTGCACACAACTGTGTGTTCCACAATTTTCTTTTGCAGCGATTTTAACTGAGTGCTCCGGGCATGATCCATAATATGATACACTAAATGAACCACATTTATTTGAAAAAGCTCAATCCTTTATTATTAAAGATAGAAAGATCTGCAACATCTGAACAAACTTGCACCCAAGTCTTCCATTTTGCAGTCAGTCCATGGATGGACCTCCTGTTTCCTCATCCACATTTCTTCCGTCCTCATATCGGGCAACGCGCACGGCAGTGGAATCAAGCCCTGTGGACGTTGAAAACACTCGACAACCCAAGGCTGCAAGTTATCCATGGGGTACACATTTGCAGCCTGTCATGAAAAAGTAGTGGTATTGTGTCAAGAACATTTTCTGTTGTCACTTGGACTTGGTGGTGGTGGTTGTTGTTGTTAATTTTGTATATTTTGATTTTATTATTTTGTTGACATGTCATGACAGACATTTTGAACCATGTTGTTTTTTTTTTGTTTTTTTTTACATATAGTACTTAAAGATGTGGTTTCTAACCTAACCCAGTCAGTCATTTGCACACACTTAGGAAGGTGAACCCAGTATTTGGTCTTTTATTGAAATACATTGGATGAGCTGATCCTTACCTCTGCCTGACAACTGATTACTGCTTTAGAAAAAAAATACACTTTTCAAATGTGATTAATTGGTATATCCTCTATAACAGGGGTTTCCAACCCCGGTCCTGGAGACCTATAGGGTCTTCTGGTTTTTGTTTCAACCGAGCTCTCAGTTATTATTTGTTTATTTAGCAGACGCCTTTATCCAAGGTGACTTAGATACAGTTACTTAGTTGAACCAATTATTGGCTTAATTACTCAAGGTTAACATGCGTTCTAGAGCTCTTAATGATGTAAAGACACCTATAAAACCTGCAGGATTGAATAGGCGCTATAGATGGGTCTTGTTGTAAAATTCTAAAGTTTCTTTGCACAATTGCTTGTATCTTTCTGTTGGTAGGGTGGAAAGTGAGGACTAGATGGATTCTATCATCTGTGTTGTTTATTGTTATTATATAAAACATTTTATTTTTTTTTATTTATTTGAAATGTGGGATTTAGCTTTAGTAGTGATCTTGTCTGAAAAGGCACAATTTCCAAAAAACACATTTCCTCACTTTTGGTGAAGATATCTTGATCGGCGCTGCAAATACGTCTTAACAGTTGTGAGTAGTTGTTATAAGTCTTAACAGTTGTGAATAGGGAATCGAGTCACGGCAAGCTTTAGGGTGTGAGGAGTCATACTGCAGAAACGTCCTGAAAGTTATCTATCTATCTATCTATATATATATATATATATATTTTTTAAATTTTTACATTAAAAAAAAATTAAAAAAACAAAAAACTTTTCTATTTCATATGCCTTCATATTTGTACACTGCAGTTTAGACTACGCACATATGTGTGTGTGTGTGTGTGTGTGTGTGTGTGTGTGTGTATATATATATATATATATATATATATATATATATATATATATATATATATATATATATATATATATATACACTAACAATCAGTTTGTCAACAGCAGCACATGCTGTTGTAACAAGACTGTGGGGGTGGCTGCATCTGGGTACAGTACAGAAGCACTTAGTACATTATGCTCAGACATATGCTTGCTTACTTGCTTGTTGCTTGCTCTCTCTCTGCTGTTGCTGTTGCTAGCAGAATTCTGAGTCAGGTGCTCCCAGGAGGAATGGTGCTGCTTTCAGCCTCAGGAACAGTTTAATATTCCTGCAACCACTGCATTTGGATCAGCAGACTGGAAATAAAAGCACCCAAATCAAATACCAGCCTGGCAGTCTGGAAAGTACACTAAGCCTATATTATAATCTTAAATCTATACTAACAGTTCTATTACATTTTAGACAGGATTGTTTAAATGGATTTTAAGATTCCTATTGGAAGACTGAATTGATTTAAGATTTTCACCTTATTCTTTTATTACAGCTGACCAAAATCATAATTTTACTACTGCATACTGGGTAATTAATCCTATGTTTTTTGTTTTTTTTTTGTAACAAATAGTTACAGGTATGTTCATGTTTTCACTGTTTTTTCAGTTTTTTTTTTTTAATGGTTCAACTGGGCAAGGTGGTGTTCTCCTGACTCGTATTTTTGTTATCAGAACTGCTCACAAGTTCAGTTTTATGTAAGTTTGAAAAACTGTAGACCTTTTCAAGAAACAATAGGATAGTGCAATCTTCACTGCTTCAGAGAATTTCTTTTTTTTCAGTCCTTTAACTTATACAAGTCATAGCAACAACTTAAAAATACCCTGTTAAAACGGTTCTGAAGTCATGTCATACATTCACATGCTGTGCTACTTTTTGTGTCTTAATTTTCTTAAGAACGGGTTGGGGTGAGTCAACCTTAGCTTAACGGGATATGTTTAAGGTCTGTACCTCCTTGAATTGCTGTGTGAGTTTTAATGAAGGAATTAGGATAGCTCAATGTAGAGGTCACATCAAATGTTTAGACTTTGACTAAGGCTTTCTCAAGATTAACATAGAAGTTATTGACTGAGGTTTTGAAACCAAAATCTATAAAAATTCCAACCCTAAAGCCAAACTTATCAAATAGCTGGTATGAGTAATGCAAACATAACAGGACTTTTCTGGGGTTACTAATTCTAATACTTGGCACTGATGTACAACCACTTATACAGAGAACTCAGGGCCGGTGTCTCCCCAAGGGGTTTACAGTGACAAGGCAAATTTTGTAGTATAGCAGTGATACAGTGCAATAAGAATATACCAGTTTGCATATCTATTTAAATAGTTTTATATCTGACTTGTATTATTCGGTACTTTTGGTGGCAGAAAATAACCCTGAAATAAAATCTTGGTATGAAGTAGAACAGCGTTTCCCAAACTTTTTGATTGCCGACCCAAATAAGCACAAGAATAATGAACCCATGACCCAAAATTGTTCACTATTCAGCATTTTAACTTGCATACTTAACCAATCAAAAAGCGATGTTTAATTTGTTTGTAACTGTACTATGCTATATTAGCATTCAGGCTTTGATGGTTTAACAGGTTGCTAAAATGTTTGCTTTTATCAAATGAATTATTAGTACAAAATGATATTAAACGAACATATATGTTTAAATTAGTGTTGCAACACACTGAATACCAGTTTAAAATTTCAATTCAAGATCAAGCATTGCAAACATACCGACAACCTGTCAAAGATGAGGTCATTCAGTCACTACTGGTACTTACTACACTACATGTTGCCTACATCCAGCCTGCGTCTGTGTTTTATTTTTAATAGACATATAAAATCAGCAAGGGGGTGCTTTTTCCAGTGAAGAAGAAACACACCTCTTCTCGAAGCTCAAATAGACACTGCAGCATCTTCCCACAGGAAAGTCAATATATTTCAGTGTGCATTAGTAGCTGTTCATGATCGGCTCCTAATTCACAACACAAAGCCGAAAAGCAACGTGTTTTTAAAGCAGTGCTGTGAAAATAGTTCACAACCTTAACTGCTGCATTTAAAACATGAAGTTCATCAGACATTTTCTTTTTTTTTTTAAGAATGTCTTGCTGTTTAGCTAATTTGATCAGCTTTCTTCTGAGGGGGAAAAAACCAAAGCAATCTCGAGAGCCGCTTCAGTTTGGATGGTTTAAGGCTTTCGTGAGCCAATACTACACAACAAATTACACACTGAGTACTCTGATCATCCTTGTTTCCACTGTAAGAAAAACCAAAGTTAATATAAGAAAGGAAGGCAATTGCGAGAATGTTTGTGTGTTTGTTTTGTTTCTTTCAGCTGCAAGTAGAATTAGACATTTTTTGTTTTGCGTCCATTTTAATAAAATCACAAGTAACCGCAAACAAAATGTCCTCTTAGGCTTTATTTTCTGATTCATATTTAAAGCAGAAGGCTGGTGATACAAACAAATACATTGTTTACATAATTAGTGCTAATGATTTGTATGCAAATTCTATTTATTTTGCGCACAAGAAGTTGTATAGTGAAACAAAATGTTAAAAGTGTGCACTGAATGTCAAATTTGGGTCGTGACCCCCACTTGGGTAATGCTGAAGTAGAATATACACATAAAATAGGTTTAAATTTACTTTTGCAGCTTTACATACAATAAATAAATCCATACTCTGGAAATTACTAGTAGCCATACAGAATGTAATGGAGCTCTCCATTAAGTGAACATAGTACTCATTCTTTTGGCAGTTATTATAGCAAATTGTTCTCTTGATAGTTCATTTCAGCAAGGAGAAACATGAAACGCATTACTGGGTCATCATGAGTTACCCTTTTCACATTGTTTTTACCATTGTGTATCTACACAGGACATTGATGATCCATATAGATCATGGGCTGTTTCATCACACACACTAAAGCACTTGTAAAACTATATACCCCTATATATATAGGAAATATATATATTATATATATAAGTTAATCATATAATGTAATATAGATTATAAGAATATCTGACAATCTATATATATTCTATTATATTTGGAATCATTGGAAGCTTCGTTTTAAAGTACTCAGGTAAACACCATGTGTAGCCTCTTGAGCATTATAAATGATTTAAAAAAACATGTAAAATAAAACCATCCTTTTTATGTTTCACACATATTGGTATTGAGAGATCTGTCACAGACAAATGAAAAGTTACTTGCTCTGGCTGTTACTCTCCTGGTGCCCTTTCCACATCTGCTCCAATATTAAGGTTCAAATTAGTGCCTGCTGCCAGAATTTACAAATTCAGTTTGAAGTGTAGTATTTACAAAGCATGTGTGTTGTATTAACTGTTAGATAATTGATTTTACAATTCTGAACAATCTGAGAACATTGTTTCGGAATACATTGGAGATCAAAACATTATTTGCTTCTGTGACAGGTTTATGTGTTCAGTACCATTTGGAATGTGCAGAACTGAATATACAGGCCCTCTGCTGTTATAGTAGTTGATGCATTTTATTTTTACTTTTGTATTTTACCCAAAAGCCTAATCCTGCTGAGGAGACTGGCACAAGGAAGATTAAATGTTATTTCCCAGGCAGCATAAATACGGCATCTTTGCAGAGAAGCTTGACAGATTAAAAACAAACTTCTTAGAGGGGTGCTACTCCCTAATCAGTCAGTATCAGTTGGGGTTAGTCTTTTATCAGCTACCTCTCTAGGGTTCTATTTTCTTTCTTTTAATGATGAGAGCATTTATGGAAATGCATACGGGGAGAAAGTACTGTATGGATTGTTGCTGGTTCATCATAAAAGATGAATGGACCAGATTAAAAAGGAGTTGAAGATTAGGTGACCACTACAGTATTTTGGGCCCAGTTAGGAGGGATGTAGGGATCTGATATCGATCACACCAGTGTACTGCAAGTGCCTGCATTGTAGGTTACTCGCATGCAAGACAGTATGGCTAAGGGGTAGGAATAAGGGTTTATTATTTATTTCAATAGATTACATCATTGCAATATGTGTTTGAGTTATGAGATGTGTTGGTACATGTGTTGGTATGGTTTAGGTCCATTATCAGCTTCTAAAAAGACATCAAATTTGCTTACACTTTTACTTTTCATAAACTTACAAACAGTGGACATTTCCACTTACAAACTTCTCTGCCCTGGGCCTGCCTTACACAACACTTGAATAGCATGTACATTTTCATTCTATAGTAACCCTGCACATGGTGTTTCCCCTGAGTGGATGTGTTGCCTCTTTTATTAAGTGCAACAGAAGTGGTTTACCAGGGTAGAGCTGTTTAAGCCGCCACCAAAGTTCATGATTACAGTTACACCACAGAGGATCCTGCTGTTAACCCGTTTCATTTATTTCCCTGTTTTATTTTTTTTAATGCAGTACTGTCAGACAGGTTCAGCTCCCACTGAGTGGCAGATTACTGAAGAACATGTATCTTTTGGGATGAATGTTCATGGTTGGGTTTGACTAAATTTAACAAGTGTGGTGCTGCTACTACAGCACCTGGAGGTTATGATTGACAATGGTAATTTCAACATGGGCTTACAAAATATCACATTTTTCAAATATGTAGTAAATAGTGCACTTACTTAATGCATTCCTAGTAATAAAAAAAAAAAAAATGCTGAGGAAGTGGTGCAACAGTGATTTCTATAGCATATTTCCTATTGAAGTCACTAAACTATGTTTTATGGGAAACTGGGGAGCTGAAGTGCCCTGTTTTGCTAGTCTATGACAGATGATCAACAAAGATTGTTGCTTGTAGTAATCCTACATCTGTCAACGCTGATCCTGAATATCGCCAGGATAATAAATGTTGTCATGTAGTACTGCAAAGCTTGTCATGACTGTTGATTCATATAGTGCAGCAGAGCGTAATCTTAGTTACCAGTCCTGGCAAAATTACTTGTTAACGCAGCATTTCTGAATGTCAAACCTGTTTTAGCAGTAGCCAGAAAATAAACAATTCTCAAATACATTTTACAGAGGAAGCCAATGCTTCTGCAGTGTATTTTCTACTTATTTACATTTAGGCTAGTGGTGTTGGAACAATAGTAAATATATGGGTAACAATATCATATATTCCTACAATTTATTCTTAGATGCCCTTTAAAGTCACTTGGCTACTTTTATTCTCCTGCTGCGTGCCAAAAAAATAACCCAAATCACTTAAACACAGACCAATGCATCCTGACAGGTGGAGGCAGCTGACAATATACAAGTACTACCATCATGACTCGTAGGGGAATGCTGTCAGTTGAGTAAATATATCTTATTGATCCCATCTTGTTCTTGGTTCGGAAAATCGTGTTTGTATTTGTTATTTTGCAGCAGCACAAAGTGGTCAAGTGACTTTGTAGGTAGACGGTGCCGCCCAGTATAGAGTAGCATATTCAGTGTGTAAAGGAAACTAGGAATGTGAGGGTTTTGTAGTCATGGCTAAGATGTGCATGTTGACAAAGGATGGCTTCATCTAAATGTAAAGAAAAATAAATATGCATGAGAAGGGGGTGCCAGGCTGCAAACTGCATTGTTCTCTCAAACCTGGTATAGAAGTACTAGTATATATTTTATTATATACAATATATGCTTGATATTGCACTCTGTTTTACTGGCCAAAGGTAATTGCACATGCTCTCCAAAGACCCCCTTAGTGAAACTAAGTATTATTGACGTATGTTTTGTTGAAACCATATTAATCACATATCTACTGTGCGCATCCAGAAAATGACATATTGTTTACATGTAACACGCATAATAAATTCCAGAATTAACATACTAGATAGGACTAGACTGCACCTGATTTAATGGACAAAATAAATATTTTGTGAAAAGCCAGATTTGTTTTTTTCAGATTTATTTGCTGAACGCTAATGTTTTTTTCAAATTTAGCTGTTAGGTAAATTGCCAAGTGTAAAAAATAAATAAATTCACTAATTTTATTTGTTAGAAACCCAGATTTAACGTGTCAGCTAACTGTTAACTCGCCAAGTTTAAAAAAGATTTATCAACTGATTTTAAATGTTGAGGGGGGGCAACAAAATGTATGCCAAAGGGGGCAGCATAAAAACAATTTGTGCACCATTGCAGTAGGACACCCTCCTTACTGAACTCAAGAGTAGTTTCACCTCATAGGGGAGCATATGCTGAGTGCAAAGTGAAAGGAAACCAGATAGTAGTTTGATTTGCCAGGTTACATACACAGAATTAAATAAATATCCCTTCACATTTTGAAAGTTAGTCACAATTGTGTATTATTTACTGTATTTACTGTAAATCCAGTCATTGATCATGTTGGTCTACATTACATAATACACATTTGTTTTCATTTTAGGCTTTTCAAATCCTAATATTTGAAAGCAATGTGAAACCAGAGATTAGTGAAATTTACTTCCTCTAATTGACATTAAATATTGTGTTTCTGGCATCAATTTTAATGTTTTCAATAAAAAAAAGATAATTTGTTCGGTTTTAAGACAAATATTGTATTGCAAGCGTGACCTCTGAAAACAATACTGAACACTGTATACAGTTTAGAACAGAATCATTACTTTCACAGTTGTCTTTTGTGGTGTATTTTTCTTTTTTTCAGCATAATTGTGATTGCTTTTGATATTTTCATTTGTTTTTGGTAATAAAAAACAAAGTATTTTAGGAGCTTTTATGAGCCTAGATGGCAAAAAAGCAGTTTGGTTTAAAGGAGGGAGGGTTTTACTTTAATACTATGGAAAAATGCATAGTTTAAAAAAAAAAAAAAAAAACATCCACCATCATTGGAACTTCGTACCAGATATACTGGCATTTTTGTTTCAATGAAAAAGCCACGTTATTTTATCTCCGTGTGGTTTTCAATGCATAAACCCAAGAAAACATGTTTGTATTTTGAGTGAACTGTGATCAGATATCCACCACTTCAGTGTCCGAAGTGTTGCATAATTCTGGTGACCTCAGGAATGATAACACTTGACATGGTACTGGGTATTTCAAAAGTCCTGACCATTTGCATGCTGTACTATGTCATTGCTGTGCATTTTCATCTGCAACAAGACAAAATAAAGTATATCGATAAAACAATACTCTTTGCTTAACCCACAAAGTTTGATTTACCCCACCTTACCATTTAATGAAAGTATGTAAGGTGATGTAAAATATTTTCTGGAGTATGATTTAAGTGTATAGCTGTGGGCTTTTTTTTATTATTTTTTTTAAACAAATTCAAATTCTTTTTCATTGGAGAATTTGACAGTAATATTGGTAAATTGTATGCCAATGTCCACAACCTTCTAGTGCTAATAGAATATGTTTCGAGCATTGCATAACTCATCATGTAGTGCAGCCTTGCAGTGAGCTTGGGGAATCTGTGAAATATGTACTTTGTTGATCTGAGCCTTGTTTGAGTATATAATTGAGAGCATCATAATTGTCTGTAAGACCTGATAGTAATTCATGAGTAAAATGATTTGAATTGGGAGCTTGGGGGCTGAGGGCGTTGTCTTCTGTGATCATAGTGAGTGTTTGTAGAGGACTGCACAAGCAGAGCTTCTCTGTGGGCTTTCTTTAACTTGCGTTTTGTGTTTTTAGAATATTCATAAAATAGCATTTTTTTTTAAATAAAGGAAATTTAACTTATTGCAATGTTTGTTTTTTTGTAACTTGGACACATTAACAAAATAGAAATCTAACCAGTACACATACAGTATACATGTGGGTTTAGTTGTCATGGCTAAGGTGTGCATGTTGACAAAGGATGGCTTCATCTAACTGTAAAGGAAAATAAATATTTGAGGCTGCCATCCTCATTGTTCTCTCAAACTGGTATATAACTATATATAAGAAAGATTCAGTACCATCAGCCAATCAGCTTCCAGCTCTAGCGAGCTTCTATCAGACAGTAGGTGCATGCTGGAATGTGACAGTATTTGTGAAGCAAACTTAAAATCAATCCGTGCAAGTCCTGGCTTATGCAAAGCTCAGTTCATATCTATTTGGCAGCAAATACTAAACATCGATACAACTGGTCCAAATGTATTGACTTATCCACCAAAACCAGCCAACCAACCAATATTGCACTGACGAAAACAACCAGTTTTGTACCGGTAACTGCCAAATCAGCCAATTCACAGCCTGTCGGCTCGACTGGAGCTCAACATTCAAAAACAACAAACCGACACACGTACAAATAAGTGAATAAGTACAAATAAGTTTGTGTTTTCCCTCTGCGCGGGTTGCGAAGTTTATCGTTTTTTATTCTAACAAGGTCAAACAATAGGCCATGTTTTACTAAACATTTTAAAACTGATAAACAAACAATTGCCTTAATGAACATTATCGTAGTAGGCTGTTTAAAACATAATAACACAATATATTCATAATAAAGTTGAGTTCTTATCTGTAAACAGTAACACATTTATGGGACTTGCTGTCTGTATCTTGGTGTTTTACATTATTGTTGGCATATTTTAAGTGATTGGAATCTGTACTTACGTTTTTAAAACACACTTTTCTATACCAGTCGGTAATTAGTTTGTTTGAAAACCAGGCTTTAATCGCTGATAGTAGGTGCACAGGCAAAAAATGGGGGAAAATAAGGTCCTGCACAGTGCAAATAAATCACCAGTTTTGTCAAATTATACGGTGGATGTTCACAAGCAGAACTGTTACTGCAGCGTTTAAAAATATAAAATCCATTTATACAAAGTCTCCCAGCGTTTCTTAAAAAGATCTGCGTTTCCATTGTTTCCTATTATTTGTTATGCTCTCATTAGTATCTAAACCCTGTAGATACAGCGTCTGTCAGTTCTGGCATTTGCTGAAGCGGTTTTCTCCTAATTAATTAATTTAATTAATAAATAAATATATAAATAAATAGCCACCTAGCTAACAGTTTCACCCTGAGAAGTGTACTGTCTTTAAATTGGGACACAGGGTGACACAGCACAGAGAATGTTTTTCTCTGTCATCCTGTGTGGTGCTGTTAGTGTCAGTTTCTCAGCACACACAGTACAGTAGATGCTCAGTAACGATGTACAAACAGGTGATTGATCGATCTTTGAGTGTTTACGATGGTGCTTTATTAAAAAAAATAAATAAATGTAAATCTAAATTTATAAGTGTTTCTTTTTTAGCAAAATAAAATCTAAGCCTATTTTTAGGGACCCCAAGTGTTGTTGATACAAACTTAGGCACATAAGGACTAGCACATTTCAAAAGTTACTAGTCCTTTGGACTTGGCACAATAGTGTTACTTTCTCACCCTGTATTCTGTACTTTGACTATCCAACAGGGATATTTCTCTTTTTGTTTTTCTTCTAAATTGTATTTTGCTCAGTTTTTTTTATTACCCTTCCTTGTGAGAGGATTAACCTGGTGGTAGGCCTCGGGTGAAGCCCATTCTACTTTCTTTGGTGTCGGGAAAACCTGTTTAATCCCATTAGGATAGCTTTCTTGGACACGTGCATCACTACAGTATGCTTGCAGTGCTATTGTTCTCTATTACCTGTAAGTGAAATATATATTCAGAAGTGCTTGTTCTCAGATAAATCTGAACAAGTCTGGCATAACCTTTAAAAGCTTAATTAAGGTCATGGACTTGGGACTTTTATAAAACTTAAAGTTTTGTATTTTAGATAGCTTTGTAGAAATGCAGGCTGTAAGCACTGCAAATTATTTTTATTTTCTGACTTGGGACTAATGATGAAAGGTTAAACTACCACATTGTGATCACTTCCTGGCAAAATGCTTTACGTAAAATATCAGTGCATGTTTTTTCATTTTGAACTATTTTTGGTTTTTAAGAAAAATAGTAGTTCTTAAAATAAAAAAAATTGAAAAAAAATCAGCGACGGTGTTAAAACCAACTGAATAAAGTGATTTATGTTTATTTAGGTATATTTTGAAAGTTTATATTAGTAAGCTTTTAAGAAGATAATTGTTTTAAATGTTATCAACAATTATGATTGATTTTTTTGTAACAAACATTTTTTTCAGTTATTTGTGTCATTTTGTGTGAAGTTCTATGTTTACCTTGTATCCCTGTTGTGTAGTAATTGTCTCTTATGGTATTGTTTTGAGGTTTTTTAAATGTAAATGGGTATGTTAAATGTATGTTTGCAAAATGTACATGTATATGATGTAAGTATTTTTTGAACACTAGAACAAAAGTCGTCTTGTACTGCAGTGATGCCCTAACCCATTCAGTTAACAAAACCGCATTTATCCAAAATACCTGCTCAGCTTAATGCCCTGCCTGGCGCTGCACAAAGATCAGAATGCAGCTTGAGGGACCCGGCTGCACAGGCAGACAGACATGTTTGTATTCCTTTGTTTATAAGGGACTTCTCATTGACTCACTCTATTTTTATTTACTATTTCTAACTCCAGTCAGACAAAACACAGGGTGAAAGTCAACAACAAATTAAATTACTTTGGAATTTTATCTATTTTTTGAAGGCATATTTAGTTCTTAAAGGTGTTTAACAACGTAGGGACGTTCCCACAACGAATACTTCCTTGAGGCAATACCCACGACGTAATGTTCAGTACTTGACTATCGACTACCCTTTCTGTTGGTAGGTTTCAGCTAAAGTACCCTTTACAATTTCTGCTCATTAAATGGTACCACAGTTGCAATAGAAGGCAGAATAATCTGGTTAACACATTTTCTTTTTCTCCCTTTTATTTAATATATCATTTTACACAAAAGTCTGAGACTGACAAATTTCTGAGACAGAACCAAACAGTAGGTTTCATTCTTAAAACTTGGATGCAAAGAATTAAAAGGTAGTATTTTTAGGTATCTGACTTTGTCGGAAAAAGTCATATAAATATAAAATAGTCTGCACTATAAATGTTTATCATGTTACTATTTACTTCCCACCAGCATAATTGTGTGCCATTTAAAATGCTTACAGTATCATTAACCTCAAGATAAAACTAATTACTAACTAAAAATGATCCAAAGGGATTCTGATTGTTGCGTTGCACGTTCTGACTTTTGAGTTTTCCTTCATTTTTGTATTGCAAATAAAATGTATCAAATACTGAACACTTATTTAACCAGCCGCTATTGCTGTTAATAAAATGCAGCCACGGTAATAAACAGTAACGGTCAAAGTATAAGTATTGTGATGACTATTTATTTATGTATTTATTTATTTATTCAGTAACACAGATTATCTTTCTACCCTTTTATAATATCTAAAGACAGCAAGCTTTTATTCAACTCTCAACGATGCCCTTCGGTGCACAATCGCCTCGAATCACTCAATATCAGCATGACCAATTCTGTTTACTTTCTCACCATTGCAGACGCCATTATAGCCTCATCTCTCCACGCCCATATTGGCAGTAGATCTGTCAATCATCACATTGCACTATTTCCATACAAGCTCCTGGCTGGAGCGATCCATTGCTTCTTTCTCTCAGTAACTGAGACACAAAATCATAATCGGCAAGACATTAATTTGATTAAATTCTCATTCAACACAGGATCTCCAGCTTGTTCTAAAAATGTTACTCCTGGTGAAATGTCCTGGTTTAGAGTTTTTTGTAACGCATTCTTGTAGTTTACCCTCTCACTTCATGAAGTGGACTCCATGTATGTTTAATGGTAACAACTACAGGTAGTATGACACCACAAGTTGTGTGTTTAAGCTATCTTTATCATTGTGGAAGCTATCTTTATCATTCATTACCTCGAGCTTGGTTTGACATTTTACTTTGAGATGCTAATTATTATGTGATATCCATTCCTTCAACACTACACTCCATTCCAGCTGTTTGTTTACCTCTTCTTCTTAGCCATTTTTATATAAGAAAAGCAATAACTTTAACTTAATATCCATGGAGAAAAACAAGGAATTGTAATATTGTTTTACTATTCCATGCCATCATCAGCTACCTCAAAAACTGAAATATTTATTTACTGTACTTCACTGCGCAGACTAGCCAATCTGGAAGGAATTTAATCTTTTCTAGTGCTCAAATTTCCAGCTTTGTCTGGTCCCTACAAGGTGCCCACATGAAGACCCCAGAGATGTACCCTACTTAGCTCAATCCAGTCGGTTGTCATGCTGATGCGCTGGGGAAACCGCACTGTGGTTGATCCCCAGAGCCAGCATTGCAGCCGTTGTGTGTGCTGATGTGCTGGGGAGGCAAAATAAGCTGATCCCTGGAGCCAGCATTACCCTTCAGCCATCAACACCAGACTGAAGAATATCTACATAATTAGATGGAAAGCAACACAAATGGATGGAGATGCAGATGGATCACATTAGTTTACTGTAAAGCTACATCTTAGTTGGTGCTTATCTTGGCGAGAGTCGAGTTCAAATCAGCATGAAGTTTTAACATCTACTCTCATGTAATGGAAATCAAATCAGTGGCCTACTCAATACAGAGCAAGAATACATGGCTGCAGCACTTGCTACTTCCATCACCCTTGTTATTTCACCAGCTAGACCACCTATTGATTTTCTGTTCCCAAAGCAGGATTAATCCTACTCTGTCTAACCAGAATTGGATCATAGCTTTCATAGTTCATGCAAAGGACTCTCTACATCTGGCACCAGCTACTATCAAGTCCTATTTGTCAGGAATTCAACACCAATTTCGCTTGGTGTCTATCGCTTCTCCAACTAATACTATCAATCCCAGCTGTTCGGCTCCATTTCCTGCCTACCTCTATAGACATTCACGGCAACTTGGTTACTATTCTCTGTCAAAGCTGCCTATCTCCATTTGGCTATTTAACTGTGGAAATCATATGTCTAACAGCATGTTTCCATCTTTCCTACTCTATCCACTGCAGTGACCTGATCCTCATTCTAGATTCCTATTTCATCTCATTCCTTCGGATTTCAAAAACAGATCAGCTGTGGCAAGGACAAAGCATTCAGCTTTCAAAACTCAACTCACCTCTGTGCCCCTACACTTCCATACTGAAGTACGTCATAGAACGCAAGGCCATTTCATCCTCTGACCCTTTGTTCATTAATTCAAGCCTGTCCATTGTATCAAGGTATTGGTTTTCTTCACATCTCTCCACTTCGGTGTCCAGAGCAGGTCTTCACTCGCAATTCTATACTCCTCATTCATTCAGAATAGGGGCAGCCACATCAGAAGCAAATATCAATCAGCATCAAATCAAAAATATGGGGCATTGGACCTCATCGGCAGTTGAAGATTATATTTGTTCTTCGTATCTGAATATCCTCCGCTCACCAGTCCATTGCTAGTATGTCTGGAGTGGGGATGACTTTTCCACCAGTGCCACCAAAGATTTCCTCTCTGTGTCATATTGAGCTTGTTTTCACTTAATAGATCTAATTAGTCAGTTACATAGTTCACATCTGTAATACATACTGCTAAAAGACCTATGTTTAGTTTCCTTATTGTTATCACTGTTCTAGGTTAACATAGCTTCTTATACTATACTGTCAGTGGGTTAAAACTTTTGTACTGTGCTCACGTTACATTCCTGTATTTTTAAACCACTCTTCAGTCGTATAGAAATACTACTGTATAGCATAGTTTTGCCATTTTTGTGGTGGTGGGGGGAGGGGGTAATTGGAATTTATTAAACACAATTCTATACAAATATATAGAGCATTTTTTTATCTACAAAATTCTGAGGTTCAAAATTGCATACAGCTAGAACATCAGTGTCTTAAAATTCCAGATGCGTTGGACCAGTGTGTTGTGTGCTTTGTTTTCAGATTGCAGTAATGACAGTGACGCTGTTTCCTATCCGCCTCTTCTTCGCTGCTTTCATGATGTTGCTGGCCTGGCCCTTCGCATTCCTCGCCTCCATGGGGCGCTCAGAAAAAGTCATAGAGCCTCTCTCGTGGTGGAGAAAGTAAGTATTGCACAACAGCTTCTATAGAGTATTTTCTTTTTTTAATATAGTCAACACTTGGATATATATATGCATTGCCTTCTACGTTTTACAGTTCTGCGTATGGGTTGATTTCATTTTGCTGTTGGGTCGTTAATGGGAAATTTTACACAATGCTAGTACAATACGTAATGCATTTAAAATTATGTTCTGTATTGCAATCCAAATGTTGTCTATTTTGGTAAGTGATATTTTCAGAATCATATTGTTCTGAATTAAAATACTGCTTTTAAATAAATACAGTCCTTTCAGCTATGTATTTTATGACATTGTATCTTTTTTTGTGTACCCTGAAAAAAACAGACAAGTGTTTTGTCTTTTACTGCTGTGTTATTCCCCCAACTCGTGTGCCAACAAATTTCAATGAAAGAATCAATAAAATACCCCTTGGATGAAAAACAAAACTAACAGGAGGACTGTCTTCAAATAGTTAAATATTTGAGACAGATTGCTGTAAATATCCTGCCTTGATCCTGCAGAATCAAATCTTCCATGAACGACCTACCATTATCATGATCCATCTCTTGTGATATGTCAAAAATAAGAAATAAAACAGCAACAGTGCCAAAGAAAAGAAATACGCACTACAGTGTACGGCTCCCTGTACAGTTTCTCAAACCCAAGGCCTATTTTTTCTTTCCGTACAAACTGTGTGCCCAGGGCAGGGGGTTGTTTGGGTGGTAGGGGGCAGGTTACAACGTGCTCACCTCCATACAGGTCAAATCAGATTAAATAATTAGATATGCATCACATTAACCATCACTGAAGTCAAAATTTTACAGGGCGGATATGCGAGTGCTGACTGTAATAGGAAATATTTAAGAACTAAAAATACTTGAAGCATGTATTTTAATACAAGTGTTAAAATCTGTATTGCTTGGTAAATTGTTTGTATAATCTCTTTTCCCATATGCACTAATATCAATGTTTTTTTTTTTTTTTTTTGTTTTTTTTCTCGTGCGGTTAGAGGAGACATGATTTTAGATTTACCACTGTTGTGTGTGTGTTTTTTTTTTTTTTGTTTTTTTGCAATGAACTTTACAGAAGCTGTCCCAGGCTGACCTCTGCTTCATTATGCTTGCTCACACTATCCTGTCAGAATGCCTGAGCCTTCCATTGAAGGGTCCATTCTAGAATTTATTCATTCTCTGAACCTCGAGGAGAGACTGACAGAAATGTTTTAATTTATGCCAATAGTGATGCCTTGTCAGTTTAATTATGCAGACATCTGCCAATAGAAAGCCAAGCAGAGACCATGAGTTTCTCTAAAAAACATTACATACAAAAGGCTGTCAATCACAGTTGACCTGGGCTTCAGTTGTACTGGTGACCTAGAGCCAATATGCTTTATGTCTTGTCATTGGTCCACGCAGGAATTTTAGGAGCCTTATGGTTTTTGATTGCTGCAGTTCATGTCAGAAAAGAGCCAGTAACGCATATCATAAATAAATCTCTCATCAGTTTGAAACTATGTACTCCTATAATTTAAATAAATAAATACATGTTCACCATCCTAGCAAACAATGTGTTGATTAGCAATTGATCCTGGCTATCCGTACAATATATCGGTGCCTCATGAAAAGAAAACCAAAAAATGTAATCTAATACCTGGAGCATGTACTAATGTGTTTTTGTTTAATATACCAGCTTTTGAATACAGCATTTTGATACAAGTCAATGCTGATTCACACTTATTTACATGCATTTTAAAATGTCAGTAATAGAGGTAATATACCATTCCTGTTGTGGCAGACAAGTGAACTGTTCCCTGGTGTCAGCGTGTTAAGGTGATACTTGGCCCACAGGGATTGAGTTGTTACAGAATGCCTAGTTATTTAGCTCACCCCAGTCAGCTGGACAGCAGATAGTTTGCCCTGTTCTTGGGGGAATTTTGAAACGCAGTTTGTACTGCTGTTCACTGAAATGACCTCCCATCAGCCTTGAATATCATGTTCTCCCTGTTGATGATTCCATGCATCTGCTTCAGTCACATTTGCAGCACTCACAAAACGCATCCTGGTGTACTTCACACGCCCTTTTCCCATAACTAAAACCTAATTTTGGCTCGTCATCTAGCTGCCTTCCAATTCTTTAACCAGTAGTATCAGAAGTCAATTCCAGTATTTGTAAAAAAGAAAGATTTCTGGTTGATTTAATGATTTAAGGTGCAGTTGAAGAATAACCAACGGCTTACACAGACGTCGTGACTGTGATACTAAATAGTCATTTTTTTCCATAGCTGTTGGTATGGGGCAAAGACGGCATTTGCCCATTGGTGATATATAAAATAATAAATGATCCATCAGCAGGCAGAACTGATTGGATGGCCAAGTGTAGAAGTATGATGTCTCTCTGGGGTTCTCAATTCATTGAGAGTAGCTGCTACAAATATTTACTTGTTTGCAGTCCCATTTACTTGTTTATAGGGGAATAGTTTTGAAATGTATATCAAAAAGGCTACATAAAAATAAATAAATCAATTATTCAGTAGTGGAATCTATGAGAACCATATTAGTATGCTTTAAATATTGGTAACAACATACAGCATGTGTCTTTCTGTTTCTCAACCTTTTGACATGTGTGGGAATATTGGAGGAAGGCTGGCATGGAGTGGAATTGTAAGTTGAACACAGCTGTCCATTCAGACACACAGTAAACATTCTATTAAAAAAAATGCAGTAGTCTAATGAATGATTTATATGTTGCTGGATATAAATAAAATCATTTTAGAAAATCAGACAGATTGGCTCCTAAACTTTACTATTAAGTTTTATTTTATCTCTCCTGTCCACACTGTATCCCTGCCTACCAAAATCCCTGTTTTTAAGCAGCTTATAAACCATTTTGACTGTGAGCTGTCTAACTTTTGAGTAATATGCATTTGGTCTAGTCTTCATTTGTGATGATATGTTTTAAGGCAGGTTAAGTCGGTAGTCTTTTTAGAAGCTTTTGTTTCTGACGTTTTTGTGACTTTGTACAAGTGCATGGTATGGTTGCTAAGCAGCTGACAATAACTGTCACTTCAATATACTGCATAAAACTGCATGCTGACATAATAGATATAGTTTGAGGTGTTCTCTTTTAACTATGTTTTTTATATAATATAATAATTTGTATTGCCTCAGTTTTATATATTTAAAGAGCATATTAGAGACTTTTTTTTCCTTTTATCAGTACTGCAACCATACTCATTTACTGTTATTCAGCAGTCTATAAGTAGGGGTCTACCTAAATCGCTATTTCGCGAAAATTGTGAAATTCAACTAGTGCACAACACAAGCGATGCAAACTACATATCTTCCTTCTGTAGACAGGCTTTGTTATTCCTTCGTCGTCCTGTGTGCATTGCACTTAAGCAAAAAAAAAAAAAAAAAAAGAACGTCCACAAATAACATTTACAAACAAAAATGTGCCTGTGTACAGCTTTTCTGTGTTCTGTAGGGGTTGGGACAAAGTCAGTGCTGCATTATTTTGATTTAGGTTGCTAAAGTCTAGTTTTCAGCATTGGAGGTAAAATAGTAGAAATGGACAACAAAGCAAAAAAAGCAAAGTATATTTCGGTGATTGATTGTGTCAAGATATTTCCAAAAGAGACTGTACATGCAGATTTAGTTAATTGTTTTGCATATCTTGTAATGTGACTTCAAGAAAAGAAGAATTTATCGCTATTTAACTTCAGAATCACACATTAAACAAAATGCTACTACAGAGGCTGCTGAACAGAAAGTAAAATAAACAGCTTTCAGAAACCAAACTGGAAAGTCAGCGCAGACAAAAGGCATTCCTGCTGGCAAGTTAAATCAGTACTGCAACGATGTAGCACAGCCACCTGGCTTTAACCTGCTGCTTGCATTTTCACAGTTGGAATTTTATACCCGAATAGCCTCGTTTTCTTTGTTTTGACTCAGTACTAATAAAATAAATTATTGGATGGGACAAATAACATAACAGCGAACGTGCTGCACATATTGTCTTTCTCAAACTATACCAGATACCTTTGGGTGAACGAGTTTTGGGTCTGTTTCTGATCGATTTCCACATCTGTATAACTTGGCAAAGCTTTGCCTTAACTTCCAACCAATTCAGTGTATGCAGAACAAGCAGTCTCAATATA
Source organism: Polyodon spathula (assembly GCF_017654505.1). NCBI lineage: Eukaryota > Metazoa > Chordata > Actinopteri > Acipenseriformes > Polyodontidae > Polyodon > Polyodon spathula. Next base: position 23,078,876 of record NC_054536.1, read on the forward strand.
TGGGCAAGTCAACTGCTGGGGTTTGCTGCATGCTTGCCTTTAACAAATGACACTCTGTTTTAGTAAGGAAGCAAGTACCACTATTTTTAGGCTTTATAGTGTTCTGAAACACTATCTACTTTGGTTTATTTAATGTTTAAACAGGTCCGTGAAATGTCCGAAATGTCTAGGAATAAAAGCAGTCAATACAATTAAGCAGTCACAAACTCTGAAGGGAAATGTAACTTGATAAACTATTATCCACAATAGAATTGAATTGTCCTGCCAAGACTAGATGCATGGCTGTTTATTAAAATGTAATGACTGTGTAATGGGCAGTGCTTTGTGATGCAATGCGGTTAAAGATACTACTGAACCCTGTGTTTGAGACACGGTAATAGCTCTTATGACCTATGAGCTCTGAAAGAAAACCACTGAACAGATAAAGAAATATATTAAAAACTAGATGAATCATGTCTACATGTACTAAAAAGCTTTGTGCTATATATGTGTGTGTGTGTGTGTCTTTCTTTTAAAACACGAATGTGCACTTAGGAAGACAATGGCTGAAATGTTACATTTTTTAATGCATGTTTGTGGATGAGGTGTGACAACAGTGGATGCTTGCAGCATGCTCCTTTTAAACTCATCAGTCCAAAAAGAGAGTAGCAGTATTTTAGACAAAGGTTCTGAAGAGAAGTTTTTTTTTTCTTCTGTCTAAATATTCTATCTTTGCGTGATCTTGTCTCTTGCAGAGTCTTTGATTTTCTGCTCAAAGTAATAATGCGTGCAATGTGGTTTGCTGGGGGGTTCCACTGGATGACTGTGAAGGGACGTCAGGCGCTGCCCACGGAGGCTCCGATCCTGACGCTTGCACCACATTCCTCTTACTTCGACGCCATTCCTGTCACCATGACCATGGCCTCTATCGTAATGAAGGCGGAAAGCAAGGACATTCCAGTTTGGGGAAGTAAGTAAATGCACAGTGTGTTTTCTATAAGCCATGTATCCTGAAAACTTGAGGCAGGACCAGGACTGGCATGTGAAAAAGGAGAGCACTGGCAGCTGCTCCAACCCAGTGTCTCATAACAGGCCATTAAAGTCCTATGAAGATAAAGCACATGGGAGATATTGTATATGTGTATTACTACTAATAGCAATATAGTAATATTTTTTACATTTCTTTCAGCACTTTTCAAGCACTTTTTTCACTGTCTCATTTTCAAAATGGTCTATTGGTGCTTTCATTGCAGAAGACAAATATAACATGGTATAGAAATAGCAAGAAACAAGTACTTACTTTATCCTATGCACTTGCTTCAAAACATGATTTTATATATATATATATATATATATATATATATATATATATATATATATATATATATATATATATATATATATATAGTATATAGTACCAGTCAAAAGTTTGAGTACACCTGCTTGAAACCAGGTTTTTCATGATTATCTATGCTTTTAACTGAATAAACTTGTCGATAAACACTTAATATTTCATTATATGATACGTGTACTTATATAAGCTGATAATCATAAGTGAATTGCATTCAAAAATTTAATTTTTAAATGAAAATGTAAATCTTGTCAATTTCAGTGAAATGGTCACCCAGAGTCAGTTAAAAGTCTGAAATGTGTATAACAAGGTGTTAGAACACTGGCCTAAGCATAAAAGTGTCTTTGTTAGATGTTCTCTGAGTTAACTAGCATGTTACCTAATAAACCTTTTGTCACCAATTATTGTTAACAGGTGAGGGCCCATGATTACTATAAATGTAGGTAGCATAGGCACAAGTTTGTCATTCCTGAATGTAAGGGAGCAGAAAATGGCAAAATACGCTCAATTAAGCAAAGAAATGAAGGTCAATCTTTAAGACAAATCGCAAGAACTTTGCAAGTGTATGTAACTGCTGTGGCCAAGACCATCAAACGATTTGAAGAAACTGTCACTCATTAGAACTGACCAAGGTCAGGCAGGCCAAGGGTGACCTCAGAATCAGAGAACAAGTTCATTCAAGTCACAAGTCTGCAAAACCGGCAATTAACTAAATACAAGCTCAGCTAAATGCTACTAGAAGTACAGATGTTACAACATCAACTGTTCAGATGAGATTGTGTGAAGCTGGCCTAACTGGAAGAATTGCTGCAAAGAAACCATTGTTAAGAGTGCAGAATAAGAGGAAGAGACTTTCTTGGGCCAAAAATCACAGAAACTGGATGTTTGAGGAGTGGAAGTCGGTCTTATGGACCGATTGAGTCAAAATATGAAATATTTGGGTCTAACCACTGAGTATTTGTAAGACACAGAGAGGGTGAGCGTATGAGTTCTGCATGTGTGGTTCCCACTGTCAAGCATGGAGGAGGCAGTGTCATGGTCTGGGGTTGCTTTGCTGGTGACAGAGTTGGTGATCTTTACCAAGTCCATGGCAAGCTCAAACCAGCATGGCTATCATAGCATACTTCAGAGGCATGCCATTCCATCATGATTACGGCTAGTTGGGCAGTCCTTCATTTTTCAGCAAGATAATGACCCGAAACACACCTCAAAGTTGTGCAAGAACTATCTGGCGAAGAAGGAAAGTGAAGGACATCTCGATCTAATGCACTGGCCTGCCCAGTCTCCAGACCTCAATCCCATAGAACTTGTATGGGACAAACTGAACAGAAGAGTCAAAGCAAAGCTACCCACAAGTGCCCTACATCTCTGGGAATTGCCACAGAAGAGCTGGGAAGACATGTCGGATGATTTCCTGCTGAAATTTGTTAACCGAATGCCTCGTGTCTGTGAGGCTGTTATTAAGGCAAAGGGTGGCTATTTCGAGGAATCCAAGATTTAGAGATAATTTTCTTGAACATTGCTTTGATACTCCTTACGTTTTGTTTTGTATATTGTAACATGTGTTTCCATTTTCAAGTATTTACAGAAACGTATACGATGTAAAACAGTCAGTTATGAAAAAAACCTAGTTTCCAGCAAGTGTACTCAAACTTTTGACGTGTGTGTGTGTGTGTGTGTGTGTGTGTGTGTGTGTGTGTCTGTGCACAACCATTCATTCAAACCCTGTATTAAATGTACAGTAGGGGTTTTCACACCAGTGCAATACTGATTTTTCTCTTAAAGGTATGCAGTTCTCACATCTACAGTATGAATTTGGTAGACAAAATGTATTTAAAAAAATTAAAAAGTTGAAAATGATTTAAGTTTCCCTGTTACAAAATGTGCTTTAGAAAAAAAAATGATGACTGTTCACATTTACATAATTTAACTGATGTAGGACCTCCTAATTCTTTAAACTATGCATTTAATAAAAATTAAAAAAGCACACAAATGATAGACTCTTGTTGGAACAGGCCATTTTGGTTTTGCCCTTTTTTCACACTTCCCATTGTTGAGACTACATTCATGTTAGTGTTTGCTGTGTTTCTGAATCTCTGATTTCAGGCCTTTTATTAAATGTAGTCAAACCAGTGCAGACAATTTTAGATTGTCGTCTGGAGGACACATGATATAATAATTTTGGTTTCAGCAGGTCAGAATTTGAAGCTTTGGTATCACAGTCTGCATAACCGTGTGCTGCCAGGTTTGAGTTCACTGTGTTACATACTGTAAAAGTCAAAGGCACCTGCTGTGCAAACAGTTTAAGTGTGTAATTTAGCCACTTACAGCCAAGTAAGAAGTACACAAGCTCTCATCAGCCAGTGATAAATGACAGACAATGCAGGAACGGTGATTTAGCAAGCTGTGGAACAGTGTGAATTCTGTTTTGCCTGCATTTGAGATGCTGCAGGCTGCAGCAATGCTTTAGATTTTGACTCCCTTGTAAATGATCTGGTACAAAGCCTCAGCTCCTCTTTGAAAATTGTCCTAGATAAAAGGCAAGCATGATGATATTCCCCAAGCAGGCTCCAATTAAGCTTTTTATTTCTGGAGCCTGCATCGACAAATATATATATATATAATATATATATATATATATATATATATATAGATATATATATATATATATATATATATATATATCTATATATATATTTAAGAAATAATAATTAGTAATAATCAGTTAAATGTTTTTTTAAAGCACATTTTGTAACAGGGAAACGTAAATCATTTTCAACTTTTTAATTTTTTTAAATACATTTTTTGTACCAAATTCATACTGTAGATGTGAGAACTGCATACCTTTAAGAGATCAGTATTGCACTGGTGTGAAAACCCCTACTGTACATTTAATACAGGGTTTGAATGAATCACTGCAGGATGTGTGTTAACCCTTAAGCTGTGTTTTAATCACACACCCTGAATTTTCTTAATGCTTTAATTCAACGTTTTTAAATTAAAAAATCATTTAAATACTTAATATGTGTAAATGTGCAGCAATGCTGTTGAGAAAGTAGTTAATTAAAAAAAAAATAAAACATGTTTAACCTTCGTTGCTACTAGAGCACTTGTATTCTTAGTATTGTTATATGGTAATATTACTGAGTGCAGTTCAGATAAGTCAAACAAAAGCTTTTGTAGACTATGTACTTTACAAATGAAATGAATGTGTCCTTTTGCTACAATAAGTGGCATATGAGTACATACTAGACCCCCAAGTCAGTTGAATCTGACAATGTAACTGCCTTAAAGGAAACACAACTGACTTATTCCAACTAGTTGAAAAATATGACTTCAACTAGCTGGTGAAAATTCAGCTCTGCCATTTACCATGAGTCTTGTGACAGAACATTCATTCTACAGGCACACTTGAAGCAGTTTAACAAAGGTATCTTTTTGCGAGTTGTGCAAGTACACATTTATCTACACTCCACAAAAATATTTTTGTCTGAAGTCTGTGTGTATTACAAAAACAAACAAAACTCGTCCTGAAGGGGGCACCAGAAAAAAACAGACTTTCAATGAAATAATTTTCTGACATTTTAATTCTTCATTTGAAAATATCTGTATTTGAAGAAACCAACAGTTTTTTAAACTACTTTTAAGCATGATTAAATAGTAAGTACACCCTGCTAGCAGTAAATTAATTGGAAGAATGATAAATTTGTTATGTTCAGCTATATATAATTTCTAACTAATTGAATCAGATAATTTAGAGAAAGTTTGGAACTTGGACTTTAATGCAGATTTAATGGAAAGTTATCAATTCTAGTTTTTACAGCCTATATCCATCAAACTTTATAAACCCACAGGGATTCAAAATGTTTGCATAAAACATTACTTGCATTTTTGTGTAAAAATTCCATGATAAATGAATCTGCTGTAGACCGTACTCATGCATCTTCATCGACCAAACTAAACGTTCTCTGTGGTGCTAAACAAACTGCAAATCCCAGGATTCATGAGATTCAATGTTGACTAGTGGTGCAATCGGCAACCCCATTTTTTATTTGATTAATAACATTTTCCTTTGAAATACAGTAGCTTTAAAAAAAAAAAAAAAAAAAACATTTATAAAGACTAAGGTGTCTGAAACTATTCTTTTGAATTCACCTTTGAAAGCCTCCTCAACTTCCCAAGCTGTTGGGTATTGCTGCTTATACAGTGGAGTGAGTCATTCCGAACACCTCCTTCTCTCAAGCACTGAAGCAGAGATAGCACTGTGTATCTCGCGAGTGCAGTTTCCTGGGCTTCGCAACATTGTATATTTTCTCCTGGAGCTGTGGCATTTCCTTACATTGGCAAGTGATATTTCACATCACAACCACATCTGCCATGTTTGTAAAGGGAGGGTTTGAAGTCATTATGAACTTGAGAGGATTTTAAATCCATTAAAAAAAATCCAGAAAAACCTCTTAATTCATAGTTACCTTTACAAAAAACTAAACTTTGTTAAATTCTTACCTCCAGAAATCCCAAAGTAAGAAATAACAACCTCTGTAGGGAAAACCTCTGATCTGGCAACACTGCCGGGATCTGCCACGTGGCGTCTCTTAAGATTTTGCCTCCTGAGGATGCACACACTGTAACTGAGGGGTCATTCCACGCATAGACGACATTTTAGATTTTGAGAAGTTGATTTTCTTTTACACTGTTTTCCAACTTTTTAACATTCTGTCAGAAAAAGGACATGTTTAACTTTCAGAAAAAGGTATCATGCCATCTAAGGATGGTAAATTCTCTTAATTAAGAGCAATTTATCTCTTCATCTTCTGTATGTAATGTCAGCCCTGTTACAGACATTTACATAAGTTTGAAATTGATTTCAATACCTATTTATGATAAGTCCAACATTTTGTCATACATAAACTGTCCCTTGTTACACTGAGTTTATTTACAAAATATGAATATTAAAAAAAACTAAATTTTTTCTAAAAATTTACGCCATTTTTTTTTTTTTTTAAGTTATAAATGCTAGGAGAATAACACCCCAATTTTCAGGTTGGATCATTGCTCTCTACTTTATTCACAAATACAAACAGAAGCATGTGTTATTTGTCAAATCCTACAATTTCAATAAAATCTTTACAAGTAATAGGGTTGACACTTTGGTAACAGTGTTGACAAGGACAAAATAGGTTAGTTTAATCACTCTTATAGTTTGGTTCTAATTTAATATTTTCAACCTTTTATAGGCAGGGACCAAAGATAACAGACACAAGGAGGACAAAAGATGTTACTTAATTCATAAAAATCATTAAACTCTTTAACAACTTAAAACTGTTATTTGATATATATATATATATATATATATATATATATATATATATATATATATATATATATATATATAATATATATATTAGAAAAACTTTCTTAAAACGTAGTCTGTTGCTTTCAATTTCTTAGTTTTTACATTCTTTTAATAGTTTGGCATAAAAATAAATTACCTGAGTGTGCTTTGTAGGGCACATGCAGCTAACGTCACGGTAGATCAGCTGACCTTGGGCAAGTGTCACGATCTGATGTATCCGCATTGTTGATGGAACAGGCGGAATGTTGGCTGGCATGTTTTTCATTGCACTGTCAATCGTTTCACTGTTGTGCTTCACAGTTGTGCCCGTGCTCAAATGCACTCGGGATGTCACGCCCTTTGCTGACAAGCTGAGGTGCACCTTTGCCATGGCTTGCCTAGAAGAAGTTCCATGACGCCTTTCCTCTTCAACTCTGTACTGAACATGAAGAAATTCCCTTTCTGCCTGTACTGACTACAGGGGCTGTCAGTAACAGGGTTGACGTTTTAGGCTAAGGTTGGCCATTGCTCACCATGTCGTGAAGATAATGAGAGCACATGTTGTGCATTAAGAAAGGGATCAAATTATTCTATTGATCATATTTTAAATGTAATAAAATGTCATGGTTTTCTACGTAAATTGAGGGTAACAGGGATGATGTGGTATGTTCGTCCCCTTGTGTCAAACAAAATAAAACATTTTTAAAAATTGTCTAAGAGAGGAGAAAATTACTTGTTTGTGCACCATGGTCTTCCTGGTAAGCAAATTATGTCACTTCCTTAGAATCGCATGACTTGAGGAATAGTACATTTTTTTTTTTTTTTTATAGGGGAGTTTCATCATAGTAACAGGGTTGACAGTAGATTGAGGGACACAAATAAATTGCATTTTTATTTTATTACAGATTAATTAATATAAAAAGAACAGCAATAAGATCATGTGGACTTTATAATATTGGTGAGATTTTGAAAACATGTTTGGATTTTATGGGTTATATGCTTAATAGAAGTTGAAAGATCATGATTGGGGACATGGCAGAATGCCGATCTTAGACATAAAAGTGTTTTTAATACATAGAAAAAACATGACTGATATTGTGTTTTATTACTAGAAAAACAAACAGATAATCACATATAAACAGAAGATAAGTTTAGTTTAATGTTAATTCAAAACCTTTCAAAAATATGTTAGAGGGACACAAAATGTCCTCTATTTGTGGAATGACCCTGAGACAAAAAGCACTGTCACTCAAGTACCGGCTGACTCTCAGTGTAAAGCCCGGAACACACCACCCAACCGTCTCATTGCAAAATAAAATCTTTGCGAGCGGGCATCACACTCGGTACGCACAATTTGTGATTTTTTTCATTTATTTTTTTTCTAATGTTTGACCTGCCCTGGATGCATAAAGCGCAGCGACCAATGTGGCAAATCGGTGATAATAGGCGAAAACATAAGGCTATGGTAGTAATGTGTACAATATTGGTTAGAAGGCAACGTGACCGTGAAGACCACCATGACTGGAGACATATATTCTCTCTCCTCATATATATATATATATATATATGTATATTTATATATATATAATTATTTTAATCCCCGACAGTGTAACGAATTTAATTAAATTTTAGATCAAATTAAATATCCGTAATCGATTACTTCCCCGATCTGTAGAAATCGCCGACAGGACATATCATCATGAAGATTTAGTAAGACTTTTTTTATTCGGTTAACCAAAAATTTTCGTAAAAATAAAATCATTTACATTAGACCAACATTGGGGGTCTGGTGGGTCAATACCGAAAACAAAGCCTTGTCAGTCACATACCTGAAAACAAAAGAAAGCTGATCTGCGTTTACCATTACAGGTACAACTTGGCTTCCTATACATTGCATCTAGAAAAACCTGAGACACCGAAGAGATTAAGCCGTTCTGTTGGAGGTACCAGAGAATATTGTGGCTATTGACAAGTGATTGCTGAACATGCTGTCGTATCAGACAATGTAATTCCACATAATTACCTCTATTTGAGGAATTGGTGCCTTCATCATGCCTTCTGAAAGCCAGAATCAATCAAGCATTTAATAACCTCAAGAATTTTTATCATTGTGATGTTTTGTGTATTGTATCCCTACACTTCTGCTCATCCAGCTGAACATCAGTCCAGCTTTGTCCAAAAGTTTTGAGTGCTACAGTGGCTCGCAAGTGAATTTGGGAACGCTCATGTTTTTGTGCTGTCTTCGATAGACATCCTATATTGCTTCGATTCGCAATTTTCAGTGACTTGACTATAGTCATTTTCATCAAATGACTCAAGTCCCTGCAAGAAAAGACTCGGCTCTCCACTGGACTCGAGTCATATCTTTGATAAAATAAATGACACGATCAGTTTCTTTTTCAATAACCACAACCCTTCTTCTGGTGTGTACAAGCCCTCATATGCAATGGTTTTAAAACTGTGATTTAGCTTCAGTTGCATTACTTGGACTGATTTCCTTTGTAGCTGCTATGTTTTAAGTTTATATCAAATATCAAATTAAATGCCACAATTTTATTTCATGTGGTTAAAGTATCTGAGAAAAACTATTAGGGAGTTTCACTGTTGAGCATGAAAAACACTCCTGGTTAAAAGCATTCTTTTGTTTTGTGGTATCCAATACTGTACATCAACTCAATTGAGCATAGGTAAAAGGCCCGCTGTACGGTCAATAACAAAATCTGCTTATAAATAGGCTGAAGAATCATTAATATACTGAAATGGAAAGACAAAACACAAGGCAGAAACAGTGGACCTTTAATGGTAAACATCAATGGGGCAAGTATGACCACATTATTGTGCATTATTGTATTTTTAATTGAAATGTTTTTTTTTTGTTTTTTTTTTACTTGTAGATTGCTAATCTCCTTTGAACTCTCTCTAAATTGAACTCTCAGAACTAATGACTCGAATTAACTCAAGTCAGATAGGTGACTCGACTCGAGCAAACTCTGACTCAACTCGAGCTTGGCATGTCAAAGTCTCGACTCGAGTCCCAATTTTTGAGACTCGATTACAACACTGACATACATACACACAACGTATTCCATTGGTTTGTATACAATGTGTGTGGTGGCATCTTTTGAAAACAAGCCCTAACAGCACCATAAGCATTGTACTTTTTAACTATTAGACTAAAAATATTTACAGAATACTTAAACTGCTACTACAACCACAATTCATTTATTATTATTAATAAAGTTTGTATTAAATTATTCCAAATCATGTTTTTATTTACAATGAAGGGAAAACATAATATTTACCAGGCTGTGTCCAGTCATACAACTGAATGCGGTGAACTTCGAGGGAATCGCATTGCAAAAAATGAAACATGTTTAAACTTTGCGAGCCGACCGAAATTGATCAGCCGATCCTATAAAATTGCATCGCAAAGCATAACACACTGAAAAATTGCGTCACTATTGATAGCATCAGGCAGTGTGTCCAGAGCTTAAGAAGAAAGATATCTGCATTTGCTATCGGTCAAAAATAGTCGACTGCGACTGACTCCAATGAGGTTCGACTGACGACTACGACTTGCGGCGATGGGAGGGGGCTTGCCAAGGTTGGTTGCTTACTTGAATACGTGAATTCGACTATATATTTGACTGTTCATGAAACTTGGTATAAACATTCATTAGCATGAAATCTGGAGAATAACGGTGGTGACCAAATTATTCATGAGTTCTGGCTTGTGACGGGCTGGCTGTAGCCAGACTGTATCTTGCCAGCTTCCTGAACTTTACATTGTGTAAGTTATTTAACATGTTGTGAATGTGGATCATGGTATTTCCATATCTACTATGACTATCTATATCTTAGAAGATATGTTAACTGCTTATCAGATATCACCCAGATATTTTAGAGACCGTATTTACTTTCTTCTTAATGGCTTGTGATTATTTATGTTACTGAAGGTTAAGTCTTAAATTGTTTGCTTGAATTTGTTCAAGTCCTTCTATTGAAATTTGTTAGAGAAAGGTAGTATATGTGTCAGTCACACCCCAGGAGAAATGTGTCAAGATATGTTGATTCATTGACCCAAACAAAATTTGCATACATAGTCTGCTTCCCCATTTTCTTGCTATTTTTGTTGATTCAGTGTGTTATTACATTTTGAGACAACATATTTAATCATATGCAAATCCTGTTATATTAGATTAAATGAAATGGAACTGACAAAACACTGAACTGAAATTATATTATACTGTAAAAAAAGAAAAACAAGCAGGATATACTATCCATTTTTATTTGAAGCACTCAAGGTTATCTACAAATTATCAGTAGAGCTTTTGTCTGAAGTCTGCAGCCACGGAAACAATCAGGATGCACAAAACCCATGACATGAAATTCAGTAGGCACAGTTTGGAAAAGTATCAGCACTTCATGGAAACAGTCAGGTTTTGAGAGAAGTGTGAAGATTAATTATATTTAAAAAAAAAAAAAAAAAAAAAAAGGTACAGTTGGCACACCCAAGGTCAACACATTGATGTGTCTGCATGCAAACCCGCCCACTGGAGAGCACAAAACAATCTTGTAGAATGCCAGAATGATCAATCGCTTACCAAGTTATAATGATACAAACAGTGCCACTTTTAATCAGTTGCTGGCTATAGTAATGCTTTCAAGCTGAGACCTGGTAAGAAACAGACATGTATGGTTAAAAAAAAAAAAAAATCCCATTTTATCTTAAACCCGTGTCTTGCCTTTATGCTCACAGAACATTACTTGTTTTTGTGTTTAACATTTTCAGCCAACATTCCAGTGCAGGAACAGAGCCCAATAATTCCATCCCAGTTTCTGTCAGATATTTCGTAACCTTTCTCATAACAGAGCTTGGTACAGACGGCGTTAACAGCAAGCAGTGCTCAGGAAGTAAAAGGGGAAGGAGTTGATCAGTATGCCAGGTAGATTTTGATCAGCCAACAGAAACAAGATCCAGGTGGTTTCATGACCTTGAGTCTAGAAGGGAGATTGAGACTACTCCTCTTCCTAACTCAAAGAAAATAAAATGTCCTAAGAGTGTAGCTAGATGCTAAATATTACGCAATACCAATGCATTTTTCTGCCAAGTTTGAAGTGCCCTTCTTCCTGCATTAGAATGGTGTCTGAAAATGTTCAACAATGGTTGGTTAGCAAAAAGAGTACAACCAAATTTGTTTGGTAGATTTTCAAATTTTGAAATATAGGCCACTATATTAAAAAGGTGTTTTGTAAAAAAAAAAATATCAGCAAAGTTAATTACGTTGCGGGGTCACTATCAATCCATAGCTACTGGACAGCCTTTCAGATGGAACGCTCGTGGCTTGCAAACACAGGTACTTGCAAGCTAAAGCGGGAAGAGGTGGAAATGACTGGGTATGCATCTTCCACCAGTTTTAATGGATTAACCTTGATATCACTTTTAGGTAAGCGGAGAACTGAGAATCTCATGTTTAACTGTTTGACACAGATGGGTTTCTTGCAAGTACTTCAGGTTTTCTCTTGAATGCCTGTTTCAAAAGTGAGGTTAAGCTGTTCTTGGTTTTCCTTTTTCTTGAGGCAAGCAAAGTGTGGGTGCTGCTTTCACCATGTCAAGTCCAAGTTCCAAAGAGACTTATTGTTCCTCACCTTGGGCCTGGCTAGATCCACCAGATCCATTTAAAAGCCATTTTGACCACTTCCACAGTTTCCTGCTTAACTGCTACAAGAGTAACATCCTTATTTTCAAGATACAATTGTCTAAAACGGGGATCCAGAAATGAGCACACACTCAAACGGTTTCACTTCTTCAGCTGAGTAGCGAGACTACAAATCCTCTGATATGGTATGGTTGAGCTGCTTAACCATTTCTCTGTCTTGGCCAGCATTCAGTTCCACAGTATCCATTTGGAAGTGCTGCAGAAGTGGATGGAGCAGATATGGTTACATGTTCTTCTCCACTGAGAGAATCTGTAAACTCCAGCAGTGGTTCCATCACTTATGCTATATATTCTAAGACTGTAATCAATCTATCGTCAGCATTAAATGGAAGTTTTTGCAGTCCTGTGGCAGGGTGGCAGAGATTGCCTGCTGCTGCTCAATAAATGTGATTACCACTGATGCAGTTGACCCCCATCTTGTAGGAACACCCTGCAAAAATATCAAAACCCTTTTAATCAAAAACACCACACATTTAAATATGCAAGATAAATACATGTTTCTATTTATGATAATTCTCTAATTGAGATACATGACTAGAACATAAAAACAAGTTTAGACTGAGTTGCAATGTCATTTTATAAAATAAAAATAAAAGGTTTCTGTTGCTTCTCCTTCAGATTTTGTTTAATCTTTCAGCTTCTATAAAAATGAGCAACGACAAGACGGCACACTCAAACTGCTCTCTATACCAAGTCAATTTTAAGTCCACTGTTTACTGCCAAACATACATTGTGCCCAAAACAACTTGGCCTTTGAACCTCCATATGCACTTTGATTTTAACGCCCAGTCTTTATTGACAAAATGATAGGTAAATGACATGTATGCATTGCTGTTCCTGCTTGTCCACATGTCACTAGTACAGGAGAAAAAAGTAAGTCCATCCAATTCCGCCTTCAAGCGGGAGATTTCGGTCTTATACATTACTGGTTTGTGCATACCACTGAAGCATTTTCTTGATGGAATCTTTTATCCAACATGTTTCAGATGTCGAAATCCAGGTTTCGCAGCCACATGGAATGGCTGCATATCCTTGCACATAAAATAAGCAATGGCATTTGTAATGTCTGTTTCGGGTGATCCTTGCTATATTTTAATTTACGTTCTAGAAACATGGTTAATGTTATATTTGAGCTTCTTCGTTCAGATTTTACTCTGTCATATTTTGGTATCGCAGAAGCACATGAATATGAATCTGTATTGTGATCTCTTAGATGGGTGAAGAGATTAGTGGTATCCCTTTGCATTATTGGTATTTGGTATTGTTTTCCGACACTGCCAACAGGTGGGCTTATTACCTTGCGGATCACTCTCTGTCACTTCAAACAACTGGCACACTGGACTGATGCTGTTTTGTTTTTTTCTAAAATCTTTTCGGAAGTGTGACAGGGCAAAGTTGTCCTACCCCTTTAAGGGGAGGAGGGTCACGTGATTGGTGACCACTCTGGCTCTGGAGTAGAGCTACAGCCCAGAGCCGGAATGGCTGCCTGTTAAACACAAGACCCCAGTCATCAAATTGGGGAATTATATAATTAATTGTTTAATTGGACCAGCTGGCCAGTATAAAGCCTGCCATGGTGCAGCACGCAAGATAAAACAAAAGAGAAGCGCTGAAGTGCTGGGGGCTGTGTGTTTTGCTGCCTTCCTGACTGAGTTTTGTATGTTTTGTTTAAGATATTTCTGTTTTTTTGTTTAAATCTTTGTTTTGGCCACTGTGCCCTTTATTTTGCCGTGTGCCATGTTGCAATGTCCCACTATGCAGTACATACGTCTTACACCTCATGCAGACAGTTCAGTGCTGCTTACTGCTTTCATGAACAGGTGCGCTGTTATCCATAAACATATCATTGGGTAATGGATGAAAATATGATTATCGATAATCATTTTTCAACGCAGTAAAATAATCGATAATGTCACAATAATTGATTTATTGTTCCAGCCCTATGAGGAAGTATGGTTTGGTGTACCATTTTTGTGTGCATTATACTGTCACTTCAACTGCTTGTATCACATAAACTATTTTTGTGTTAAGGCAGATTGTACTTCCACTTTGTGGTTGTGTAGCTTTATGACTTCAGTATGCAAATGCTTCATATTTGGTACACATCTTTATTGTATGGCTCTACTGGGAGAAGTTTGATCGTGGGTACAGGGAAAATGTACTTTTTTTTTTTATCAGTTGTTAAAGAAAAATGTACTTCATCACTGCGTGTCATATTTCAAAAACTGTTAATGATAAGTTATTTAAAAATATTTGGACTACAACCACTACTTTTCTGTTTAAATTATTTTGCAGGCAAAGAAGTTGTGAGCATAATTGTGGTTGTACCCTTATGATGGTTTACCATGGTAGTTTTGCAGTTTTACCATGCTTTTCCCACAATTATACTATAATTTACTCTGGTTTACCAGCATTTATGTGCTTTACCTTATCTTTACTATATATGCAGAACTTTTATAAGGGTAGCACCATTTATATGTAGGCTTCATAGAATATATAGTAGCAATACCTTCCTCTTAAAGTAATTGACATTTCTGTTTTCTTTTCTTTTCTTTAGCCTTGATCAAGTACATTCGTCCAGTGTTTGTCTCACGTTCAGATCAGGATTCCCGGAAAAAAACGGTTGAAGAGATAAAGAGGAGAGCCCATTCAGAAGGAAAATGGCCTCAGGTACGGTATGATCCAAATATATATACCAGCTGACACTCAGTTTAGATCAATTATATTGGTTAAATGAAGTGTATTGATTTTGGAAACTCCACCCTCTCGATGGAGTTAGAGGCTAGTGTATTCTATAAAAGCCTGCCCGTGAATTTGTTCAAGGGAGACGCTGGTTCTTTTGAGCAAATAAGGACTTTGGAACTCTTGTTCAGTGGAAAGCAGATTGCACAAATGTCCATACATCTTTTGAGAAAAGTAGGTTCTAATCTTTTGGTTTTTAAAAATAAAACACTAATAATTTCTCAACAAATCATCCCAACCCAGTCTCTTTTTTTGTACTGCAGATGCATTCTGCAAGAGGCTATTAGTACAACTCTCACCTAAACAGAGGTGTTAACTTAAACGCAAGCAAGCTTTCAATTGTCCCTCCTGTCGCCGCCCCCCCCCCCCCCCCCCCACACACACACAAAATTGTCTTGTTGCCCATCCTTTTTTTTCGAATTGGTAAATGCACACTGGTAACTAAGCAAATGGTTCAAGATCTAGACATTAAAACATGTGTAAGTTTTTTTTTTTTTTTTCCCTAGTTCCAAAAGTGTAAATGATTAGCTCCTGATAATCCCCCCAGGACCATGAATTAAATGTTGGATGAAATAGGGAAGCAGGCTATGGCAAGAACAGTGGCTTTTCGTTAATGTGTTTGAAATTGGTCAAAACTAGTGAAAGGACAACAGCAAAAAAGGGACACTTTTAAAAGAGGGTCTGGTTAGAGTAAATCAGTTTCAGATCTGACTATAAAGCATTTGAAAGTGCTGTAATCAATTCTTAACCTCCTGTTTTGATTGTGTATTACTAGCAGAAATGCATCTAACTGGTCTTTTTGTTTTATTATTTCAGATAATGATATTCCCTGAGGGAACTTGCACCAACAGGTCCTGTCTGATCACATTCAAGCCTGGTATGTATATTGCAGCTTTCTGCTGAAACAGCAGATTGGCAAAAGCAACAGCCTAGTGTGGCCAAACAGGCTTCTGTGTGTTTTAGCAACCACTGTATGAGGTAGTATCCCTGAGCATCCTGTATGAAGTAACTGGTGATCTAATTCTTGGAGCACATTCAAACAGCCACCCAGATACTACTTTAGTTATTTCTGGGATTATTATTATTATTATTATTATTATTATTATTATTATTATTATTATTATTATTATTATTATTATTATTATTATATGTGTTGGAGTCAATACATAGTTTCACTGCACTAAGTAGCAATCTTCTGTTGCTTGTGCTGCTACTCTGCATTTATACCACATATAAATTATACCACCTGCATTATAGACTTTCCCCTCCCCCGTGTGTGTGACCCTGGTATCTTTCGTGATGGTAGCAATATTTATTCAGTGGAATTTTGTGTTTTAAATGGATTGCAGTTAGAGCCAATCTAATTCAGATGATTTTGTTGAATGACTTTGATCTTTGTAGCCATTCATTTGTTCATTTATCCACGTTATGCAAAGGAAAGTTACATGTGTAGCTAACTGGTGGTGATTCTTCAGGAAGCGCTTTGCATTTCTGTGCATACAATTTCAAGAAATGTGGAATGAAGTTACACCAGAGACTTTGAGAAAGTACATAGACACAATGCCAAGCTGTTATTGATACCAAAGGTGGCCATAATAAATATTAGCATTAAAGACTGACAGGCGCCTGCCATGTGGATGTGTGCATTAGCTGCTGAGTGACGGGCAGGAGATTGAAACGGAGGTTGCAGTTGATATGCCTCACGGGCGAACAGGTCTTATTTACATAGACGCAGACTACAGCTCAGGTGACACTACCAGCAATGGTAGTTCACTGAGGACATACAGGGGAATGTACGTAAACAAAAATAAAACACTGTACAAATACTATAAAATAAAAGATGCTGTGAAAATGGCATGCACACTCCCTAGTGCATGGATGTCCTGCTTATTCACATCGCTGTCTATACTTAGGTGGGATCTACAATCCCTGAACTAATCTCTATAAACAAACTCTGGCTACTCGCCCGGCCGTCTGCAGTTTTGGTTATTTTTTTTGGCTCCCCTCATGGCTTTTGGAGGCTTTCAGCAAGATGTTTCGCTCTCTTTATCCAGACGTTCGTCAGCCCTTTGACTTTGCAGCAGCCCTTGGATGAATAAACTGAACCTTTTTTATACCTGAAGGCCCTCTGGAACACATCTACCTGCTGATTAGATTCCACACCTGGTAATCACACACAGGGCAGTAACCACAGCTGATATTCTACCGAGGTCAAGCTGACAGTGTTTTATATACATTTACAAGGACTTTTCAGATAGCAGTTATTATATATATTTGTTTTTTAACATGAACCACATCTGTCGGAAAAACAAGCAGTGCATTCTTGGCGAGTATTCTCGCCCAATTTTGTACAGTTTTTTTGTGAGTTTGTCACTGCTCGAATTGAAATAAGAACTTTGAACACGTTCTCATTGGATGCTTGTAGAGCCCCTTTTGTCCACTCTCATAATTAAACTTTTTTGAAATGCTGTTTTGACAGTTTTTGGTATTTAGTATTCAAAATTGAAATGTATGTTCCTTCATGTACTTTGCCAGAATTTGTACTACAGCATTTGTGATGCCCAAAGAACACAGAGGACATGGCCTCATAGCTAGTTACAGCCATGATAACACACAGGAGGCAAGCTTTCCCAGGAGTTTCAGGTACTTCATTAATTAATTACACAATTACAATAATACACACTATTTCCAATATACATTTACACAAAAAGACCTGTTCATGTGCAGGGGTCCTGCCCTGCCGCAGACACTTTCAGACATATCTGTAGCTGTGTTTTTAGTTTTGTATTGGGTTAAATAAGATGAGTTTGCAAAAATGTAGAACTAATTTCTGTAGTAAATTAATATTTTATTTTGTGTGACAAATCTTGAGGTATTCTAATAAATTTGCACGCTGCTGTATGTGTCCTGCTTCCTCCTCTAACGTAGCATTTATATATTTTATTGCCATATTACTTTAAATACCTCATGCCTCATAAAACATTTTAAATACACATAACATAGTGGAACATAGTGTTCCTCTACAGTTAAAAGTATCCTCCCTGTTACCTTATCATCCCATAATTTGGCTGATATCGTGCAGTAGTGAGAATTTTGAGGTTCCTGATGAAAGACCAAAGTGTTATGAGATGCATCCTTTACAATTGTTACACAGTTCTGCAGGCTTGATCTGCGTCTCACTCTCTGTTTCTTTACTGGAAAAAGACTAATAACATGAGAGATTTTTTGTAACCAAAGCTATTAGTTCCTTCCCCCAAAAAAATAAAAAAAGTGTATGAGATGGTTTTATGGAACATGATTTGACTTTGTTCTGTTGCTGGAAACATGCATTTGTGTAAAAACAGATGATAATCTATTGCAACAGAAACATTTCAGATTTTAGTGTTTTATTTATCAAGTGGGGGAGAAAATGTAGAGGTGCATAATGTACCAATTAGTTATGTTTAATCAGCCATTTGCTGGATATGCAGCGGACGCATTTTCCTGTTGTGTGTATCATTAATAAAACTGAATGCGTTGACACTAGAATTATTTATTTATTTATTTATTTATTTATTTTTGTCATTTTGCTTTTAATCCAACGCAAGTTACAGAGACTTGGGGGTGAACTATGCATGACTATTGCTGCTTCAGTCACTTACAATAGGACCTCGGTTTTACGTCTTATCCAAATTGAATTTATGATTTGGATTTTTGGTTACTCTGACATTCAAATAAGGAAAATGATTCATTCACTGAAAAACATTTCACAGGTAATACAATGTAGCCCCGTGCCTATCCACATGAATCCACATATCCACATGAATTTGAGGACCTCCTTGAATTTGCGTTTTAAATATATATATACACACACATACACACACACACACACATCCTTTGTTCTATTGTGTTTATAGTCATTCGAAGTAAATCTGCTGCTCCAACATTGAGTTATCAGTGAACTTGCTTTGAACTTGCTTTGAACTTGAGTTACAGGTCCTAAGTCCTAAGGACTGAACAGACTTCCTCATTCAATCTCTCTGTATAACTGTAAAGTAGGTGGGGCAGTTCACAAGTCACATGATTTGAATGTATTGAGCCAGGCTGTTCAGTCACAGTTCTAGTGATTCCTTAGACAAGCTCAAACTCGGTATTGGAGCAATACTAACCCAGAACCACTCAGAATAATTACAAACACCATATAGGGAGGGGAATGAAAAAAAAAAAAACAATTCAAATTACTTCTGAAGCTATTTACTCTTTAACCCTTTCAGTCCTGAATTGTTTTTGTCGAGCTGAAGAATAAACTTTTTTAAATTTTTAGATAGAGAAGAGGACTAAACTTTAGTATGTATTTATTTTTTACATATTTATAGAGCACACTACCTCAAACTGGGACCTAGTCCTGTGAGGTTCCAAAGTGATTTTGGACGACTGAAAGGGTTAATACAGAATTTCCCCGGTCCAGTGATTTTTAAGAGGAAATATTAACTACAGTACATACAGCAGAGACCTTTCTGCTTTGCTGCTGTATGCTGGAAAATTAATTTATTTCATTGTCATAAGGGTTTTATTCATTATGTGGCATTTAATTGGGTGTTTTAAATATGTTATACGGGAATAAAAATGCGCATGCAAGATCTGTCTGGCAGTATTGTTTAATTAGGTAGTGTTGTGTTTTTGTCTACCTCTTGTCTTGTTCAT
The DNA here is from genome assembly GCF_017654505.1 of Polyodon spathula. Lineage (NCBI taxonomy): Eukaryota > Metazoa > Chordata > Actinopteri > Acipenseriformes > Polyodontidae > Polyodon > Polyodon spathula. The sequence goes on from NC_054536.1 coordinate 23,098,686, forward strand.
CAGGATTTTAAAGGCTTTTAGTTTCAAAAAGTATTCTTCTCACATATGTATTCTTCCTTTCGCATCATGAATGATAATGCGTAGTGTTGATATGTTTCGTAAACCAGTATATTTTTGTTATTGAAACAACTGATCCTAAGTGCAATTTCCTTGTACAATCTGTATTCATATGGTCAACAGGCTGGATTTTGTGAGCCGTCTTTTAACTTTTTTACTGTTTTGTGTTGTTGAAATAATACTCTTCTTTTTGTTATGTACATTCAGTTTAACATGTTTTTGTCACAGTGCTCCCAGTTTTCAGTGCTTGGTTTAACATTTCTACCCCTGAAATCCATAAATGATTATAGTTGGGTTTTTTGTTCCCCACAGCTGACACACTTTCTGGGAGTGGATAATGTGGAACGTACAAGCACAAAACTGTTTTCCAATAATATTAGGTGTCCTAACAGTTTTACTGCAGCTTAATAAATGGCAAGCTTCTTTCTTTTTTAAGAAAACAAATGTGAAGATGCTGACATAAGTGCAACTTGTCATTGATGGTTTTCCCAGAATATGGAATTTTAATAAGCTTTTACTTGGAAATATTCTTTCATTTTCACACCAAGATCAGCCTAACGTACTTATTGAATTTCAGAAAAGGGAACATTATAGAATTGTTGTGTTTCGCTTGTTGTTACAGATCTCCTTCTTGATATATATTTTTTCTGTTTTGTTTTGTTTAATATCCTCAGCTTTCACTATTTATCATGCTTACTAATTGTTTCAGCAAAAAAAAAAAAAAAAAAAAAAAAAAAAAAAAGCCAGCCGGGTCTGAGACTGAAGTGGTGCTGTAATTTCTATCACTTCTCAAACCAGTTTTGCATGACGAGTGTCCATTTCTTGCTCACGTTTCCCATAATTGCAGAGGGGTCAGAAGTTAGTTGTGCAAACCTACAGCTATTCCCTCACTTCTTAAAGCTGAATTTCTGGTCTTTTGAACTGCAAACCCGGTTGTTAATTAATGCTCTGGTAAACAAGCGTAGCAGTCGAGAATTATACTGAAGATGCCTAATAGAATATTAAACAGGTAAGAAATAAAATATTCCCAGAATGTAGACGGTGTAAAGTACAGGGAGGTTAGGGAGTGCAGGGAAGCAAAGGGTTCTTAATTACTGGTGTTGTTTAAATGAAAAACTAAGCACATCAGGTCCGAACTGCTGTAAAACACCATTGAGATGAATCGGTATCAGTACAGTTTAAAAAAATAATAATAAAATAAATAGCACATGTATTATTAAAATCCGAGAGTTCAGATTCTTGCAATTGTGTAACTGGGTTATGCAATCCTCAAGGGTGTTTCAGGGCCACGCATGTAGCCCTTAGACGAGCTCAAGTTTCCCACCCCTGGTGTCTAACTGTCAGAATGGGAAGGGATACTGCAGTGTTGTGTTTGTTCAAATTTAAGAGTACAGTATAAATATTGCATATGACCTTGTAGAACAGGTTTGTGTGTATATACAACAGAGCTGATTTTTCTGAACATAGAATATGTCAGGCTTAAAGAAACACGCACTTTAAAGGATGGCCAGTTTGCTAAATACCTGTATGCATTAGTAATGCTGATTTTAATATGTGCTATACAATACAAGAACATGGATACACAATGACAAGCGCCAGTTGTAGGTTTCTTATACATCTAAATGTACTCCGCCTGCAGTAGTCGTTTAATGTGATAACAGGGTTTGTTTCATGATAACAACAGAGCCCAAAATATCACAGGCTGGCACTTAATCTTTTCTGGATTAAAGTTGTTAAAACTACTTACAGTAGCAAATGGACTCTGGGGCTTTTCAAAGTCTGTTGTGATGAATTATTGTTATTTATTTATTTGTATATCTCAGAAATTTAATTAATTAATATAAAAAAAGTAAAAGCAATCATTTGACTCACAATTCTACCTCTTGGTGTTAACAAATCTTTTCTTCAAGGTCTGCCTTACACTGCTATAAAGTGCAGTTTCACTAATATAAAAAATATAATATAATAGAAAAAGAAAAACAAAGTTTTGTTTTTTGTGTTTGACAGGTTTTGTGTTGATTGTTTTGATAAAAATAACCCTTATTTATTGTAATATAATACATACAGGTATATTGTGGTTGTATTTGAAGCAATTTTGCATTTTACTGTGCTATATGTATTTGTTTTCTTTTCTAAGTTCTGCAGCACTGTGTGAATACAATGCTAAGGTGTGTGTGTACTAGAAGGAACAATATGTTGACCCACGGGCTGGATTTTATACATAAATACTGTTATACCTTTTATACATAAATACTGTATTTTCTTACTCCAGTTATGGACTGAGGCACTGTTATTTTAACAAATATAATCGTTTTCACTGTAGACATTTTCAAATTATGAATTTTGCTAACAAGTGTTTCTTTTTTTGGTCTTTAGGGGCATTTATTCCTGCAGTCCCTGTGCAGCCTGTGGTGCTCCGTTACCCCAACAAAATGGTAAGAGACTCCCCAGAGTACAAACTGCAGAGCAGCTGCACACAAGATTTATTAAGGGGACAACACAGATTTACAGGACTTGCTGTTTTCGATAGACAGGTGGAACAGGAAAAAGAAAGAATGCTGGACTAGGTCACACTTTGCAGACGACATGCACATACCTGTACTCCGCAGTGGGGGGGCAAGAATTGTGATAAAGTAACCAATTAGCAATAGGTTCTACATTTTAGAGATAAATTGATTAGTCAGGACGCATGCTAAATATGTATTTGAAACTCATGCAACATGCAAACCCTAACCTAAGTTTATTTAATTCAATATTATAACCATTATATTGTGTTCTTGTGTCTAATCGGCACTCCCTTGTGTTTGTTAAAAAGGTAACTATTTTAATAAAGATAGGAACGGGCCATTTTAGGTTTTGCTGTTGAATTTGGTGGTAGTAGCTGCTGCAAAGCTGTTTCCATTTTGTATACATTGCACAAGAAGAAAAATTAACCCTATTGGATAATATAAATAACAGATTCACTGTATATATTTGTGCAGTTTAAAAATGAATGCAATAAAATTTGTTTTCCGTTTTCCTTCACGTGATATCCCTTTGAAATGATATTGAGCCGACACAGTTTCTTAATAAAACTCTTATAACCCTATAGTAAACCATGAATTATTGAATGCATTTTTGGTGAATTGGTCTGGATGCAGTACATTAGATTAACACAATCCTCAGTGAATGATAGTTGTAACAGATAATATCAGAAACAAGATAGGGAAAGAAACTTGCAGAAAAAATTTGAAATGTTGTAGTCAGAAGTTTACATACCCCAATGGAAATTTAGAATTTCTGGAAATTTCTCAAAAACAAAGAATTATAGGAAGAATCTTTTGTAGCAAAAGTTTTGCTTTTATGGATGAGTAAAACAAAGTTACAAGAAATAGATGTCTACTATATATATATATATATATATATATATATATATATATATATATATATATATATATATACACATATACACATACACACACACACACACACACACACACACACACACACACACACACACACACACACACACACATATATATATTACAAAACTCAAAAAATGCGAATTCAAAAGTATTCATACCCTTTATGCTGTGATGTATTGTCTATAAGGTGCTAGAAATGTCAATATGATAATGCAGAACCTAATTCTAGAGAAGTTTAGAAAATGCTGTATTGTAGGTGAACATTCTTATAGTATAAAAGGATTAGGCATAGGATGATTGCTGCCATTACCAATAAGTCAATATGAGAAAGTAAAGTTAGTTGAAGACCTTAGGCAGAAAATGATTTATTGTCATGATTTATTGTCATTTATTGTCGAGAAGATTTCCAAGCATTTGAGTATCCCAATTCCAATTATTGTTTCTATTATCAAGAAGTACACGACTCATGGTACTGTCACAATGCTCCCTCGGTCTGGATCAAACATGGTTCCTTCACCAAGAACAAGTAGAAGAATTGAGAGGAAGGTTAATAACAATCTGAGATTGACTACCAAAGATACTAAAGTGAATTGGCTGCAAGTGTGACTGGGGTTTTCATTTCAATCACAGGTCCAGTATTGCATGGTGAAGGACTCAATGGTCGCAGACCAAGGAAAAAGCCACTGTTAGGAATACGTCACAAGGACAATCGCTTAGTTTGCAAAATGGCATTTGAATTGTGGATATGAGCTCTGGTCAATGGTTTTGTGGAGTACTGAAACAAAAATCGAGCTGTATGGTCACTGATAGTAATTACGTGAGAAAGACTGGTGAGGCATACAAAGAAAAGAACACCATACCTACTGTCAAGCATGGAGGTGGTAATGTCCTTCTATAGGACTGTTTTTCCTCTAATGGCAGAGGAAACATGGTAAAATGGATTCCATAGCATACCAAAAGATATTGGCCAATCATCTGAAACCCTCTTCTGCAAACAAAGATTCTCAGTCGGATTTAGATCGGGACTTTTGACTAGGCCATTCCAGAGCCTTGATTTTATTCTTCCTTTAACCATTCTGAAGTAGATTTGATGTTTGCTTTGGATCGTTGATGTGGTGGAAAGTCCAGTTTGCTACGCTTTATAATATATGCTTGTAGTATCAGTGGCTGTAAAATTAAAGCTGTCGCTAATAAATATATAGAGAGACAGTTACAGCACAAATCATGAAAAGCAACAATAATGCATTGACAATGACCAGCCCTATTAATGAAATTCATACTAAAAATTCCTTCATGGAAAGAGGCCACCTTGAAAGGTTGTCCCTGAAATGATTTGGTTAAATTGTTTATAAACAGATCTTTGTGCTTTTTAATTTCAGGATACAATCACATGGACCTGGCAGGGGCCTGGAGCGTAAGTACATGTTTCCATCATAATTTATCATCATCAAAACTGAGCTTCAAGCACAAAACTAGGCTATTTAGGTGATGCATGCTCTAAGGCGGTGGTTTTCAAACTTTTTAGGTCCCGCACCCCTTTCCAAATAATCTAGTCTGTCGCATACCCCCATCTGAGATCATATATACGTATGAAAACAGTAAAACATATGGTATTTTCTAATTACAAGATTAAGTACTGTAAATGGAAAACCGCTGCTAACAAACAGAACTAAATACAGTTAGTTAACCACAGTCCAATAAGTATGTCGAAACGTGTCCAAATTAAGTCCAAAAAAGAGTCCAAAAACTGGTTATGCTCCTGAAAAACACAACTAAGGTTCCAATTTTAAAACAAAATCAAAAAGCAATATGTCAACAAGATACGCATTTCTTCCAACAAATGCAGAAGTGTAAAGAGAACAGATTTTTTAAAGTTTTTTTTTTTTTTTATTAACTGAACTCAAATTTTGTCATTGAACACTTGAGCTGAGACTTTAAAATGTTATGTGTTTGTGCAGTATCAAATCCAGCCAAAATAAGCCCATTGTTTTAGAAGTGAATATTTCCAAAATCTGATTTGTTGAAAGTAGAAAGGGATGTTTGTATCAGGCAGTCAAAAAGTACTTTTACCAAAATGCTGACATGTTAAAGTCTTTAGTGTAGCAGTCTGTTCGTGTTAATCAGCTGTGACAATTAAAATGTGTTTATGGGCGTTTGCTATATGGGAATGTAAGGGAATCCAATTCCGGACACTTTCCCCAGTCTCAGGATTTAGGGATTGATTTTTTTTTTCTTTTTTTTTTTTTTTTAAATCCTTCGATTCCATTTTTTTAATAAAAATATTGTGCTTTTGCTTTTATTTATAATTACCGGGGTGGAGGTGTATGGTAATGCACTCACACGACAAATGAGTTTTTCAACTAATTAATTAATAATGAAAAAACACATACAGGCATTGCAAGTAAAGATAGCAGTCGTGTCGCTCCAGCACAGAACGACTGCCCAGCTGCCAGCTCATCTCCGTAATAGGCCTACTGTTATTTAAAAACGAAAAGGTAGAAAAAACACTGAACTTATTAAACTACTAAAACTTAAACATTTTAACTCCAGAAAGTAAACTTACCTAGTAAATACTGCACATTTTTAAAAGCTACCTCGTACAGATAATCTGAGGTTTTTTTTTTTTTTTTTTGGTTTTGGTTTTGTTTTGTTTTCTTTGTTTGTTTGTTTGTTTTTAACCCAGGGACTGTAGCCACGAATGCCGTACATTAGCCATGTGTGCGCTCAACGCTCACTCACTGTCAGCAGCCGGCTATATTCATAGAGTTAACCTCACCCAACAGAAAGGAAATGAACACCAGTACGGCTGTGGTTTTATTTGAAATGAGATTCAACATTATTGAATCGATTGCTAAGTCTCAAAGTACTACAACCTGGTAAAAAAAAATGTGTTGCCTACCATTACACGATTTTTCTTGCGTAACCCCGGATGAGCTTGTTTGTAAAGAATACTTGAGAAACTGTTTACTGGTACTGTAGATTCTAATCTTTTGTAGATGAACTGCAGAAGAACTTGCCAAGTTAGCAACCTCATAATACAAACAAAGCCCTGCACATAATAAGTCTGGCCTCTTTCCCAGTTTGTATTTATTTTTTACTACACTGAAAAAATGTACACAAGTGATTATAAAAAATAAAAAATAGTTCGAATCTGACTCGTAGTAATTACTGTAATGGGGGTTGTAGCGTGGCTATGACTTCATTTACAAAAAAGAACTGCAATGGTTATTTTTTATTCTACTCACACTAAATAGAAACTTAGGTAAGTTAAACATTTCGGGGAATCTTTATCATAGACAATGTCACTGACTTTGGCTGCATTCACACTAGGTCCATTTCAAACAGATGCGGTTTGGTTCCTTTAGTTTGAAACGAGCAAAGAGACAGAGTTAATTTGGATGCAGCTAAAGATAGTTTTTTGGTCCTTTTTATTTGTTTTATTTTTTTTTTTTTTTTTTTTTCCCCAGGACCGAGGTTTGTTTTTGTTCACAATGTAGTTTACAAGTGCACTAGGTTCATTCTTTTGGTCTGTGAAATGGATGTTGGTATCTTGAAAGATGGCAGTTATTGATGTATTGCTGACTATTAATTTTATACTATTAATGTTCTTTAATGCCTACAGTAGGACAGTTGCACAGAATTCATTTTAGCAATTCTGCACTGTAGGCATTAAACAAAGTAATATGAGAAAGTACAATATATTTTAATATCTATGCAAGTTTTGTCCAATTCGGATTGGATTTTGGTGTCTGACCAAATTCCTATCTGAGCTTCAGTTTCTCACACTCTACATGTAGTTTTAGAATTATCAGATTTCCGGAGTGAAAAACTGGAACTTTTTTGTGCCTCTTCAATTTACTGACACCATAAAAACTCTGAAGCCATTAAAATAACAGTATATAATAACAGAATAATAGTTAAAAAAATTAAACATTGGCTGTATTTATTGCAGACCACAACAGCATTCTTATCTAGTCAAAACATGTTAAATGTTCAAAAAGACAGATTAAAGTAGATCAGGTATTACCATTTAAACATGTGATATACACATAATCAGAATGATGAAACAAAGCCATAAAATTGTTTATTTTATTTTTGAATGGTGTGAACACAGCCTAATAAAAAAACCTGCTATTAAATTGCTGAGCAAACTGATACTATATATATATAAATTACAATAGGAAAACCAGGACAATTTAACAATTTTACTGTTTCCGACCAGGACAACAAATGAATCATGAAAACTGACATTCACAGTTTTCATGGGATGTCTGGTAACCCTAATACCCTAATGTAACCCTGAGACAGTTTGTTTTTGCTCTACTTGTTTCCTGAGAATATGAACGAAACCAAGTGTGAAATGTTTACTTCCGAGTCAAGTTACCTTGTATAGTTAGTTTCCTGTGTGTAAAAGAGCTGAGTCCAGCAGTTGTTCCCATTGAGGGTTTAGCAAGCGGACCAAACGCTCTAAACAGGCTTGTGTGAACACAGCATTTGTCTACGTTTCATCTTACTAGGGTCTTGTGAGTGAGTGCTTTGAAGCTGTTCCTCCCTGTACAGTCTCAATGCAGATGGGCACAGAGAGGCTTAGAAATAGACTGGTAATAAGTTTAAAAAAAAAAAAAAAAACCTAACTTAAATAAAATGTATATAATCATGTCTTGTTTTAATCCCATCACAATCTCACCTTCACCTGTCTAACTCAGTGTTTTCGGACTTAGAACATGACTGTAAACATGTATGAAGTGTTACCATAAAACCTTGCAAATAGGCGAGTGTGCTTGTGTATATGCTGTTTTCTTTATTAAATGCAGTTTTTAATACAGTATGGTTTTATATGTGAACCATGTGCCTGCACTCATACAGTATAAAACCCAGGACCACTACTGCAAGTCATAAAGATAGTGTTGTATGCCACTAACAAATTAGTTCAGTGACATGTCTGCTAGAACACCTTGTTCAGGCTAATACCACAATTATGAATAAAGCTCATTATTTAAAAAATGTATTTAAAGGTGCTTTCTCTGAAGGCTTGTTCTTTACGTTACTGCTCTAACTGCCTTAAAGGGTCATGATGTGGCGCGTGCGTCATCTTTTGCAGAATGCACATTTTCATAAGTAGACTCAGTACTTCATGACAAATGCTATCCTTCGTTTCTGAAGATATTTGCAGCGCAGAGGCCAGGTGACTTTATAACCACCCTGTATTTTACACATTTTCTAACTTTTTTTTTTGTGTGTATGTGTGTGTTTTATTTTTTTATTTTTTTAAGGTTTGACATTCTATGGCTTACTTTGTGCCAGTTACATAATGTTGTGGAAATTGAGGTTAGTTCAAGTTTAATACAGTAATGCTTTGTTTTTTTTTTTTTAATGAATATTTAGTAGTTTAAGTTTTAAGACACCTTCTCTACTGTCTAATATTCTGTAAGACACAACCATGCAAAGCTTGTCTTGGAACGAGTCTATATATATAGATATATATATATATATATATATATATATATATATATATATATATATATATATATATATATATATATATATATATATATATATATATATATATATAAACAAACAAACAAACTGAAGAACCAGTATGGTTGGGAAAGTAATACAGTGCTTATGATTAGTTTAAACTAACAAACTACATATTAATGCTTTAATGTATTAATGTATTAGGGACACTGTAGCACAACTGTTAATAGCTTTTTGAGATAAAATAAAGCAAATGAGATAAAATAAAGCAAATTAAGGCTATTTTAACTTTATTACTTAATTACATTTTTTTATTTTTTTTTTTTTATTAAAACTGAAATGATCACACCAACAAGTTACATTATGGGGCGACACCAACAAGTTACATTATGGGGCGACACCAACAAGTTACATTATGTAACATTACGTTTTTTCTCCTAAATGCAGTTCCTACCAGTCTATACCCCATCTGAAGCAGAAAAGAAGAATCCAGCTTTATTTGCCAACAATGTGAGATGCTTGATGGCAAAGTAAGTAAATGACACACATGTAAAGATCAGGTTTAAAAAAATGGAACTTAAAGCTCAGTTTACATAATTGCTAAGTGGGCCTACATTGGATTTGATAAAAAAAAATGGTGGGGAAAAATAAGCGTGTCTCCATAGACTAGTTCATAAATACTTAACTTTTTGGATAGGAGATTTGTTGTTTTACCAGGCTGGCACCCGTAAGGTATCCTGTGCAGTCTGTGTAATCCATCACAGCACCTAAGCCTATTCTGTGTAGCAAGAGAAACAGTGGCATAGTTTGCCGTTTGTTTACATGCCATTTTGTGGAGATGAGCTACAGTTCTGGAAAGATGTAATAAACCAACAGTGTGCCTCAAGACACTATTGCGATGAAAAGATTGAAGATCAGGTTGAAAAACAGTACTGTATCGGTTGTGAACGAATTGCTATCGGTGCCATGAAGATGTTCTTTTAAGCATAGTTTTTGTTCTTTTAACCAGAACATTTACAATTGGGGAAAAAATCTGTTTCACCACAAGGGTGTTCCCTAAGGCAAAGTTTTCTCTTAGGAGGTGTTCCTATACGCGGAGACTAACGTAGTGTAAATGTTATGGTTTATATAGGAAACAAAGCAGAGTGATTTTGAGACAGCTAGAATAGGTACCAGTCATAAAGTAGATTATGGAAATTGTGTGGTGGAGGGGGGGGGGGGGGGGTGTTATTTTAAAGAACCATGTATGTCTACAATGCAAAGTACTATACCTCTTCTTTAGTGGTGGATGTCAGTGGTTGCTTTAATTGTAAAGTGTCTGTCAGGGCTTTGGAGGTTCCAGTTACAGATTACTCATTTGAGGACTGCCAGCTAGCAATGGCCGAGGGCCAGCTGAAGCTTCCAGCGGAGACTTGCCTCCTGGAGTTTGCCAAACTTGTCAGAAGACTCAGGTGAGTGAAATTAGAGAGGTCCGATTAGAGGGGGTTTATTTGGTTGTGTTTTTAAAGTTACAAAATACCTTTTATAATTCTCTTTTTTTTCAGACAATTTATATATTTTCTCTATCCTTTCAGTCAAGCTGTCTTGTCAAATTAGCATGATCTGTGTTGAATTGTTAGTTTTTCATAAGAAACATATATAATATTGTTTTTATGCTTTTGACTGCCAAAGTAATATGTTTCAGTGTCAACTTTTCAATCTGATCGGCTCGGGACACATAACTTCAGTCATGTTCAGCTACCACAAAGTAGAGCCTTCATGGAGAGGCCACTGTCTGTTAGAAAATTCTTTCTCATTATTTTCTTTACAAAAACACTTTTAAATCTTTATTTTACTAGGTAAGCACATTGAGATTAAAATCTCTTTTACAAGTGCAACCTAGCCAAGAAAGGCAGCAACGACACATTAAAACATGGTGCAAAAACACAGATACAAATCATAATAATACAATCAACAATCAGTGAAATAGTCGACAATCAAACAGTAACAAGTCTACTCAACTACTTAAAACATGCACAACTCTCAAGTAGAAATTGCTGCAGTTTACTCTTTAAATTGAGATTGTAAATTATTCCAAGACCAAAGAGCAAAATAGGCAAATGATCTTTTAGCAGCCTCTGAATGCACTTTATAAAAAAATGCAATCTATTACTGTAGTTACAAAAAGCGACTATAAAGTATTCATTTATGTACGGAGGTAATTTACAAATAGCCTTATATAGCAGACTATACCTGTGCTTCAGCCTTCGCAAAGCCAAGGAGGTCCAGCCAATCAAACTGTATAACACACAGTGATGAGTACTGTAACTTGAATTCATAACATATCTCAAAGCAGCATGATATATAGCATCCAGTTAAGGGTGATGCAAACCTATAGACTGTGTCCCCAGAATCCAATTTGTGGTAGGAATATACAAGTAATTAGCTTTTTTTCTAACTACAGAAAAACAAGACGGGAGTCTATAAATGAAGCTTAAATTTGGACCTTAAAATCGAGATTACTATCCAACCAAATACTATAGTTATCAACTATATCAATACTTTGCTATCTAAAGTAAATAAAGATAATTTGTTAGTAGCATTTGTCCTTGTAGAAGAAAATGTCATAGCTTTTGTTTTACTAGAATTTAAAATAAGCTTTAGATTAATTAAGGCTCATTTTGAATGGAATCAAAGTCAGCCTGCAAATTTATTGATTGCCAATGAAGGGGAGGGATTACATGAGTATAAAATAGTGCCATCTGCATTAAGACAGTACTTGGTTTTTAATGTTATCACCAATGTTATTGATATATAAGATAAACAATATTGGGCCAAGAATAGATCCTTGGGGAACACCCTTATTTAATAAAACACGATTTGACCTCATATTTGACAATCTGTGATCTATTAGTAAGGTAATGAAACCATCCAGCTGCTTGCAATCCAATACCAACACACACTAATCTTTTATTGAGTAATGCCTGATCAACCGTATCAAAGGCTTTGGAAAGATCAATAATTGGAGAGAAAAAAAAAAAAAAACTTGTCAGAGCTGCTTGTCTTGTCTAGACCATGCCAAATATCTGATTTGGCACAATATTACTGAATTGCCCATCTCCGGTTTGTTGTTGAAAGATGTTGTTGTCTGTGACTGACTAATTTGGCAGTTGCGGGTACAGGATTGCTTGCTTTTGTTAGTGCAAAGTATAGGTGGGGTGGTTTTGGTGGATAATAAAATACATTTGGACCGGTTGTGTTTTTGGTTAGTATTTGCTGTCCAATAGATGTGAATCGAGCTTTCATTACAGCAAGTCCAAAATGAAAAAGCCAGTACTTGTGTAGATTGATTTTTAAATTTGATTTAAAGGTGATGCAGTGACGTTCCCACGGGCATCTATTGTCTATTGTCTATTAATGGCCGCTAGCGCTGGAAGCCAATTGGCTGATGATACTGAATCTTTTTCTAATTAAAAACATAATCAGTTGTAGTTAGATTACACTGTGTAACAAAAAAATAATAATAATTTTGTTCCTGGGTAGTAAGTGTTATTTCCTAATTGCTTATGCCTCAAAAGTATAGAACATCGCTATTATTCCCCACAAACTTTGCTTTTGTGACCAGGACAGTGATATTTCAAAATATCACTATTTCCAATGGGAAAATGGGCAAATGTGTGTCTTTTCGTTCACATAAAGTCAGAAAAAAACTACCTATGAATCCAAATTAACATGTATTTATACTAAAGCAATACAAAGATGACTACAAAAGATTTAGAAGTGAGTAGTTTTTTGAGATTTACAATTATACTGTAAATTGTAAATTGTGTTACATAGTGTTATCTGTGTGGGCCTTTGTAGTTACTATGTGCTGCCATCTAGTGTCCAGTAAAAAGCATTGTAATGTACACAATTATAGTACAGACTTGACATAAATAAAAAGATGCCCAACCTTATTTGCTTATGGCATGTCTCTAGTTTGTTTACACCAGATTTATATGCAACTTTAGTATGCAACTTGGCAACATTAATATATTAAATGACCTTAAATTATGCTGGTTGAAGAAATAACTAAAGGCTTTGATCATCTGTTTGACAATAAATAAACATTTGTCTGCAGAGATATATAGATCTTCATTTTACTGTCAATTAAAATATATCAAATATGGAACTTTTTTTAACCAAACTTTTCTTTCTTTTTTTTAATTCAGTAGATGAAATGAATAATTTAAACCACTGAATGTATATTTGCAATGTGATGTATAGACTGTAAAAACTATCCAATGGTTTAAATACACTACTTGTGGCTCAGTGGTGGGTTTTCCCTGATCTTGTAAGTCTGGAATCAGGTTCAGGACCAGGGGTTCAATAGTGGCTTTTAGATTAAGATAAGGTTTAGTTTAGGATTACTTTTTATATAGCTAGGAGCAAAAATAACCCAGTAACTATATGCAGGGACATTTGAGAGAAAACTACTGAATGGTGTGGAGGCTTGCGCTGGGATATTCCCTATGCTTAATACATGATTCCTTAACCCAAATCTGTCTAATGAAACTGGGTCTTCCTACTAGTTATCTATGTAATGTGTATCAGTTCGGGGTCCCTTACTGGCTCACTTAGTAAAGGGATGACTGCCTGGCAGGAGATTGCAGGTTTCAGGTTTTAGTGATGTGAAGTTGCAGTTGGCTTGGCTGTGGCATCGAAGGATGCCCACTGACCATCTGTTCTCCTTGAGGGAAGTGACTGCAAAATTGGACATTCTAAATAGGGGAGAAAAACGGGGGTAAAAAAAAAAAGTCTAACAACTGGGCAGTCTAAATGAAAAACTAAAATGATCAATTCTAAAAGGTTATCATTGAAGTTAATGTTATGAATGACTAGGGAATGGTGGCCACTGCTTTCTGTTGTATGCTGTATCTGTATCCCCTTTTGTCTTGCTTGCCTGCTTCATGTTCACATGAGTTGGGAATAACATATTTTGTCTTTTGTAGCTTAAAGCCTGAGAAGGTTGAAAAGGACCTTGAGGAGTATGGGGAGAGTGCCAGAAAGACCAAAGGAAAAAGGCTTGACCTGGAGGGGTTTGCCTCCTATTTGAACCTCACAGTGTCAGACACTCTGAAAGATATGTTTGCTCTATTTGATGAGGTAAGAAAACAAATTACTCTCTTTTTAGGCTGATTTGTATGCAAGTTGTAGTTGGTAAATATTGATTATCCCCAGCAGGGATTAATTTCTCTGGCAATGGGATGTAGTGGAGACACTTTATAGTTTTACAGGTATTTAGAGAAAGTCTTATCACATTTGATGAAGTTTAAATCGGGGATATGCATTACTGTCTGTCTTTGTGTAAGACTCACTTGGTAACAAGAAAGGTGTGTCCTGCATGTTTGTTATATAAAAATGTTGTGTCTTTTTGAACCAGTAGAAGTTAAGATATTTCTGAAAACGTATAGAATAATAATCTTACAAAAATCATGTTGCTCTTAGGTTTAACAGAAATTGTTTCTGTCTGAGCACATACACATCAATAATTTGGATTTAAATGACTTTAGTGGGTTTGTTTAGCTTTTGTTTGTTTTCCTAATATTTTTTGCTTTCCCTGTTCACTGTCTGCTGTAAAACTGCTTGCTGACAAATGTGAGATTTATCACAAGCGCTGCAGAAGAGTCAAATAAAGGGCATCTATCTCATATCTCTAAGCAATGGAACTCGCTTGTACTCTGCCATAATATATAAGTGATCACAGTCAATGGTTGCTGGGATTAAGTGTTACTGTCTCAGTAAATTGCACACCTGCCATAGGCCAGAAGGTCATACATTTGAATCCTGTTTAATAATAACATGCAAGCCTCACAATAACAGTGCATAGTGTGTGGCACTCTTGAAAGTGCCTTCATTTATATTAAATGGAAAACTGATGTTTCTTCTTAACAGAAAGCAGAGAGGAAGTGTTTGTGTGCTGCTTTGATATATCATAGTAAAAGCACTCCCTACTCCATGCAGTGCACTGCTAGTCAAGAGTAAGACTAGTCAAGATTATATCACAGTGGTTACGACTTTCACAGAACCCATGAATGTTGGCATTTGCTTCCACTCTGCGTGAAAATAGGAAGTAAGCAACACACATATGTTGAGTTGGTGGCAGTGCAAAGTTAAAGCATTTAGCAAACTTCAAACGAAGGTGAATAATTACACAGAACTCCAAAAAAAGTGGTGAAATTTAAGTTCTAAGCAACTGTCGGAACAATTTGCCAAACAATTTTATGAAATTGTTAAAGGAGAAACAAACTTTTCAAATTAACCAAAGCCTTTTGTGTAGAAAATATACCTCTGCATACTCTTGATGATGCAAATCCCAGGGGGAAGATGGTTTACAGTTTTGGAGAAGTATGAAACCCTGATTCGCAGCTTTCCCCTGCTGTGCTTAACAGTACCTGTCAACAGTGCAGATGCAGAATGATCCTTCATTCTTTTAACAATGTGCTCAGGGATGACAGGTGTTGCATCAAAGTGAACATTTAATCTACATATTGTAATAACAAAACCACAGCTGTGTTTAAATAGACATTAACAAAAAGGATATTGTTGTAAAATTCTCAATTTACAACCAGAACATTTATTTTACAAATTACATTTGAGTGTTCAGATTGCTTTTTTACATCGACGAATACATGTTAAAATGAAAAGGTAAGCATATTCCTGTTACTGTTTGAAAAAGGTACTGTAAATAAAATAAAATAAAACAGGAGAATGTGGTTAAAAAAAAACACATTAAATACATGTTTCTTCTTCTCTCCCTTTGGGAAAAATGTTCACACTTCTAGTATATATCATACTTTTGCATGTTTTCTGCACCTTACCCCTCGTTTCTGGTTACTACCCAAAACGGCCTTTTGCACTGCTGGAAGCCGGCGAGATTCCCTGCTCCTTCCCTGTGATCCAGTTCCCTCCTCTGGGGTAACTTTTGCACTGTTCCACTTGATGCAGCGCTCCTTTGGGACCCTTTTCTTTCTATTTCGGAAGTAGCCAAACCGCTGCTTTTTTTTTTTTTTTTTTGCAGTTCGGCTCCCGGTGAAATGCTGGCTGACGCACGCTTTGCGGCTCGAGTGAACTGAAGGAGGAATAATAAACAAATGAAAAGAGAGAAAATAAAAATAAACACAATGCTTATTTGTGTTAATTCTTTCTTCTCTCTCGTTCTCTCGCCTGTTTCTTTGAGTCTGCATGTTCACTCAAGGTTATTCGTCACTTGTTGACTTTCGACACCGCTCGTAGGCGCATGCATATTTAGAAGTTGGATGTGCAGTTGAAAAAAGAATTCATAATTTTGAATTAAATGCTCGTTCGTTTTGTAGAGACAATAGCATTGAGCAAACACTCGACGAGTAATAAGCAAAAGTGTGAGGCTTTAAACCCTACTGAGAGAGTTTGCTTTCACTGAAAACAGTGGTAAACCTGTGTATCAACCTCACCAAATCCTACACAATGTAGCCTGTACAAGGCAAGCAGACTCAGTCACCACGAAAACAGATTTTCATCTGAATATCCATCTGGATCAGGACTAAGGCAGATGCTGCTTTCAGCTTTCAGTGAAAAAAGCTTATTTCAGTGACTCAAGCGAGTTTTGTATGCCAAGCATGGACTATCGCTCATAGCAAATGTCCTTCTTCAGATGAATTATTTTTTTATTGGAGTGTTGGCGCTAGACCAGAGAATGCATGTTTTAAATGTTATATTGCAGGTCTAAAATTATTATATTTACATATCTTACATCTCACCATGAGCAGGTACTGTAATCCCTTTCAAAATATACAATGCATTTGTCATTTGCAAAGCTCAACAGTATTTAATACATGCAGCATTCCGATATTCAAAGGAAGAGCTTGTCAAAAAGAATCCTTACAAAAATGTGTTTTTTTTTGTTTGTTTTTTTCTTTTTTTATTATTATTATTTATGTTCTTGGTGAAATCAAGTCAATTATTGTATTTTGCTTCATAATAACTGAATATATTTGATTTAAAGTGTGTAATACATACAGTATAAACAGAAGTAATGGAAAAACACCAGTGTTACATTTGAAGTTTAATACACTGTAGATCTACAGTACAAATCAAGTTGCACAGAAACTGTAGGCAGTGTTCTATCCCTTTTCTTGTGTATTTTGCTACTATCAAGAGATAGCCTAACAACTACGGTACTGCACAAAAATGCTAGTATTTAAAATGTCTTGCTCTCACAAACATGTCATGTTTTACGGTATGTGTCTCGCGGCTCTCGACCATATGAAAATTTTGGTATGCGGTTCGTTGGGTCAGGAAGTTTGGCCACCCCTCTTCTATTTCTTTTTCTCTCCCTCTAGCACCAGGCAAGAGAGTGATGTTTGTATTACTGACATTAGGAAAGAAAAGTACATGCATTTATTTTCGTCCTTTTTTTCTAGATTGTTCCAGCGCGGATGTGGCCCGCCTCACTGTTGCTAGGCTACAAATCTAATGCTCATAGACAGCCTCTAGTTCCAGCTGCCTAACTTTGATCAGCCAGCTTCTCCACGCTTCAGGAACAAGACACTCACTCATTTTAAAGGCTGTTTACAGCTACACTGCGTGGCTGTGTTGACCGGAATAGACCACAGATCAGGAGACCATCTCCCCAGTGTCTTATGCTGCCTTAGTGAGCAGCTGGTCAGCATCACTTTTGCAAAGGCTGCTAGGAGCTAGTCAGCTGACAGATTTCAGCCCTGCATCAGATCGCTGGTGCAAGCTGTGTATTCTTGCCAAGTGGCCTCCGTAGAACATACACTACCTGCCTCTTTGGCTCTGTACCGAGCCTGCACTGATTGTCTCTTAGTCCCTCAGTCAGCCTCTAGTCAGTGTTAAGTACCAAGTGCTCCTTTTCTGCCAGCATAGCCTGGCTATTTACAATGGGAACCAGTTTTTTTTTCACTTGGTACCGAGACCGGCCACCGACTGTATGTACTGAGTATCGAGTTTCACCCTTAGTGGCATTGCTGAATATTAACCCAGCACAGGTATTACATGTCCGGCTTTGATGGTTGCTCCATACTGGTCGTCGCAGAGTCCACTGAGTCCACAGAGTCCGTGGAGTCTTGCATGGAAATTGGGTGATTGCATCTGGTCCCAAGCCAGTACCAGATTATAAGAAATACAGAGATTGTTCTTTTATTTGAGTGCATCACGTGCTCCTCAGTGTATCTTCCGCACGAGGACTGCTCTGCTGTACCATATTTGCTATGCATATCCTGACCCAGCGAGACTGCCGCTGTTGGTCTGGACCCTGAGCAGCTGCAATATAGCTAACTCAGTCTTTCGTGTGAGGTTAAAGCAACCCACTGCCCAGTTAGGGCATTAACGTACTATGTTGCCTGGACTCGGGGTTGGCGTCAAACAGAGCAGCTCTTAATCTGCTATGGGTCTAAGTTCCAGGGACAAACCCTGTCCAAACAGTAGCTGTCGAAATGGATTGCGGCCACTATCTGGGTTGTCCTATGATCTAGCCAACCTGCCCCCACCACTGGTCATTCCACAAGAGGCCTTGCAGCCTATTGGTCATTATTCCAGGGTGCATCTGTCTCGGTGACACATCCATACTTTCACTAGGTTCTATAGGCTGCTAAGGGCAGCTACTTCGTCTACCCTTTGATACACACATACCATAGTGTGGATTTACCCTACAGTTTTTGTGTAGTTTCTCCATGCCTGAAGCAGAGAGGGCTACACAAAAATATATCCCAATCAGTAACGGATAAGATTTCCTATTTCAGGGAAGCCATGATCATTTCATGAAATTGTCTATTTTTAGCCGTGACTGTGCTGTGATTTGTACATAGTTTTACCATAACAAAATTGTGTCCTTAGTCATGAGTAGTTCAAATCTTGTTCATAGCGAGTTTGCAATATTGGCTATGGACCTGAAGGGGGTGCTACACTGGCCTTAGTGCTCAGCACCTTCAGCAACCCCAAGTAGAGATTAGCTGAACCTTGTCTCAATAGCTTGGTTATATCCATTGCTTAAGATGAATTGAGTGGCAGTGAAGGTCACCTGTTGATCTTCTGGAAATTTGTTGCAGCAGGTGACGGACAATTCGGGCACAGCTGATCAACTCGCTGTGTCACACTGATTATGACCTCCATTCAGGCTGTGTCACACTGATTATAACCTCCATCCAGACCTTGAAGTAGTTAATTGTGTAGTTTTACCAGGACCGTGATTGGACACCCCTGAACTATACTGTAAATTTAAAAGGAAAACAGTACCCTAAGGTAAATTTATGTAAATTGAGTGCTTTTTATTTGCAATGTGATTTTTAGTATGATATATTGGTGGCAATTCTATATACAAAGTGAAAACTAACTTTCTCAATGGTGTTCAATTTCTTTCAGAACGAGGATGGCACAATGGATGCCCGGGAGTATGTGATTGCCTTATCTGTAGTATGCAAACCTTCTAAAACCCTTGAAACAATAAAACTAGCCTTTAAGGTAGGTGAATTTCCATTGAATAAAACACTTGTAATACTGTAATAATGTCTTGACTTGGGATTATTATTAACTTCTTATATTGGTGGACACAGAAAATGAACTAACATTGAATAGTGCTGATATTTCATTTTTCATACTGTGTATGTATGTGTGTGTGTGTGTGTGTGTGTGTGTGTGTGTGTGTGTGTGTATATATATAGTTGACTCCATTTATTTGCATAAATCGTTTAACTCTTTGCAGTCCATTTATTCAGCGCCTGTCAGATGTCGAGTAAAACAAGTTTAAAGGGCATTCCAATGCAAAACTACATCAGTACTGCATCTCCAACCAAGCCCCACCCCGTGTTCACTGTATTTTTAACATACCTCTTTATAGACATGCATACTGATAAATGCTCTCCTGATCACTCGTTTTTTTCACCAAAACTCCTCAGTAAGGCGTCCCCTCCAAGTCAGTATTTTATTACGATAACACATCTCAAAAAGCTCTGCAAATGTCTGTGATATTCTTTGAACGCTGGATGCGGAAGCAGCTACCTCCTTTCTTTATGTCTGCTTATCTCTGTGGTGCAGCTGTTAGGGCGACGCTCACAGAGTGTGTGGGGTTTTTTGGTTTCATTCGGCTGCTATTGGTCTCACTCGGCCATTGAATGTTTTTCTTCTGCTTTCTCGATGATGTCGGACAGGGTCCGCAAAGGGTTAATTGCATTGCATGCAGCTGTTCCTGTTTTTAGTGCATCATTTTCTGTGATGGTATGATATGGTTAAATGCATTTCGGATAATTGCGGAATTCGCTTAATCTGCACGGTCCCAAAGTCCATTGTACACTTTATCTAAGAAAATTGCAATGCAAATCTGTAAAACTCAAACCTCAGTGCACTGTGAGCCTTCATGGAGGCAAATGGTTCAGTCTTGACAGTTTTTTACAGTTGTTTATCAGCTCAATCGGCCGAAATACTGTGCATGACTTCCATCAATTTTTTTTTTTTTTTTGCTACATTGTAGTCACAAGAGCTATAGTAAGGTAATGTACACACCTGCTTAACTTGTATGTTATTCTATACTTCATTACAATAACTTAGTTTATGCAGGCTGTTATATACTGTACATTATTTTACTTTTCATATCGTCTGTTGCCAGGGAATAATGTTGCTTGTATTGCGTGCATAACGCCTTCCAAGTTGGTTTATTTTTCTGAACTTGTACAGTATTTTGGGTTACTTATAATACGTTATTTATAATAAAATATATAAAAATAACTTGGTTTATGCCGGCTGTTTTATATACGTTATTTTACATTTCATATCGTGCTTTGCCAGAGAATAGTGTTTACATTGAGAGTATAATGTATTTCAAGTTGGTTTATTTTTCTGAACTTGTTCAGTATTTTAAGTTATTTGTAATAAAATAAAAGAAATTAAGTTATGAATCTGATCAAAACGTGTCATATATACATGTACACGTACATATAGACCTATGTCATTGCATCCCATTGTATTCCCTCACTACGGTTATGTGCATGACGTCACACCGGTCCCAAGCCCCTGCAATTTTGCAGAGTTGACTATATATATCATATATATATATATATATATAAATATTATATATATATATATATATATATATTATATATATATATCTATATATATATTATATTAATATATATTATATATATATATATTAAATATATACAAGAAATATACATGTTCTGTATGTAAATGGCCAGTAGATGGCACACACGCTACTGTTTTACTGCCTTGTACAGTTCTTTGAGAATGTTACCCTTTTGAAAAAGAACATTGGCTAGTTTCACAAAGCAGTTCTAGGTAGCAGTCTGCTCAATCCAGTTCAATTCCATATCTGTCTATCTATATGGGTTAGAAACTGTACCACAAGCACCTCGTTACTGAACGACTAATTTACTGTGTGCTGAGAAACTGACGCTGACAGCACCAAATGGGATGACAGAGTAAAAATTCTCTCAGCTGTATCTTTTTGTCGACCATGATACTCTGCCTGAAATGTTTATTTTATTGTTCATTTCTTGTGTTGCTATTTACAAAAATGCTGGCTGGTTTGTGGAGTTGGGGGTTATAGCCTGTGAGTGATTAAATAACTTAATTACTGCCTACAATAATTAATGTATTTGCATACACACATGGTCTTGACTAAAGTCCCAATTTAAAGACCATATGTTTCACTGTAGCCCTCGGGATTAAATTGTTAGCTAGGTGGCTACATTTTATTTATTTTATTTTTTTTTAATTAGCAGTGGGAGAAAACCGCTTGAGCAAGTGCAATAAAATCTGCCAGAACTGACGGATGCTGAATCTACTAGGTTGGATACAAATGACAGCATAAAAAATACAAAAGAAGAAAAAAAAAATCAGTTTAAATAAGCTGGAGGGGGACTTTGTATTAGTGGGTTTGAATATGTGGAGGATCGCCTTCCGGTTTGTCAGAGCCACCAGTGAATGTTTTGCTATTACAGTGGTACTATAATACTGTACTGGTATAAGAAAAGGGTGTTTTAAGAACATACTCTCAGCTTCCAATTACTTAAAATGTGCTGATGATAATGTAAACAACACCAAGCTACAGATAACAAGTTCCAAACTTTAAACGTGTTACTACTGTTTATAGGTAAAAACTCAACTTTATTATGAGTACATTGTGTTATTAAGCAATATAATACGATAATGTTCATGGTTGTAATTGTTTTAAAATGTTTAGCAAAAACATCTAATCATACCTTCAGTCTTTTATTTTTTTATTTATTTTTTGTGGTGGGGGGGTTGCAACCTGGTATTAATCTTCACATTTTTGTAAAATTACTTTACACTTACTTCAAAGACACAACATGTAAAATTAAATGACCAGTAAACAGGAAAGCAATTTGAAATGAAGGCAGGGAGGGTGCCCATGGTTGAAAGGTAAGGTATGCTGCATAACGTATGGATTATTCCAGGAGAGGGGTGTCTCTGGGCTTTGTCAACGATCGCCACGAGTCTGCCCGCACCCCCTCTTGCATCAACCTCATCAGGAGGAAAAATAAATAGAAACTGTTGCCATAACATCCTTACACCACCGAGCAATAGTCTTTATCAATTATTTTGTTTAATTAAAGAAAATAACTAATTTAACTTTATATAATACTTGCTAATTGTGCTTATTGTTTTTTTTTTCTTTAAAGTATTGTTTTTTGAAATAGGTACAGATAAGGTGTTTGCTAGCAGCCTACTAAGTGCTAGCAGTGCTTTGTGAAACTTGCCTCAGCTTATCATATTTGAGTGTGTACATTCTCCTACAGTTTCTTTATTTTGTCCATCTGGGCATCTCTGTCAAACAGACCTTGTTGACAATGTTATTTACAACAGTAGTTTTGTCTTGTAGGATGCAAGCTTCTGTCCTTTGTCACTCTGTGATCTTATTAGGCATACTTCTGGTACTACTTGCAATGGTAAAAGTTTATAAAGTACATACCCAAGCTCTGTTCCATTAAAGAAATGTTTTTGTTTTACCGGTAACATTTTTTTTCAGGAAATATCTGTAGAGCTGATTTCTCATCAGGTAACAATGTTCTAGATCACTACATCTCAAACCAGTTTTAGCTGTTCCCATGCCATGACGAATACAATTTAACAGCAGATATATTTTACTCATGCACAACTGTTTATTTGCTTGTTTTTTTTAAACAGATGTACGAGTCAGAACAAGATCAAACGATTTTAGAAGAACATTTAGCCTGCATTCTGAAGACTGCCTTAGGAGTATCAGAACTGAATGTAACAGATTTGTTCAGAGCAATTGATATTTTGGAGAAAGGAAAAATCACTTTCGGTAAGTATGACGAGATTAAATGGCCCTGGAATTATTTATCGATTGGTCGGAAATTAAGAAAATACCGTTATCTTTGTTTTTTGGTAATGTATTTTGTGTCTCAGTTCAGTGTGTACCTCCATATAATTGTAGGTCATTGCCAACCAGCTATGGATTTATTTTCTGTTTCTGTATAAGCAAACCTTACAAAGTCACTTAATGCTTTTACTCTTTGCTCATTTTATCTATATTTACACATTAACATATCAAAGCTATAATTTGGGAAAGTATGGTTTTCAAAAATGTGATTACATTGGGTATGAGAAGATCCAATTAATTAAGCTGTGAGAATTTCTGGTATTAAGTACTGCCATATCCAGAATTTTCATGAAAATTAATTGATGTCCTATAGTTACAGTGCCAGTGCCAGTTCTAGTGAGAAATTGCTAGTCTCTCATTTCCGCTGTATAAAAAGTGCTGAAAGCATATGAATGAATATGTTTACTTTTAAAACTAGAATAAGGTCATGGTAATTGCATAGGTAATTCCCCTTGTTAACAAATGTTCTTTTTGGTAAGTGAGATTTTGGATTTGTCAGGCATCTAGAACTAATTTACTGATTTCAGGAGATATGCAGATATAGGGCTTGCCAGCTGTTATGTAAGTAGCATAGCTGTAGTTGATTTAATTGCTTGTTTATGTCTCATTGGTTTCATTTCTGTTCCCTGATTGCAGACGACTTCAATGACTTTGCAGAACAGAGGCCTGACTTTGCAGAGGAGTACCTCTACCCAGACCAGACACGTTTCCAAAGCTGTGCACAGACCCCGTCAGGCCTGATTGCAAACGGCTTCTGCACAGACTTCAGCCCCGAGGACCAATACGAGGAGGAAAGGAGGCCCCTGCGGAAAAAACTTAACTGACTGATTACAAAACATGCCTGTGTCTCCTCTCCTGGTGAGAGTAAAAAGGCTTATGCCAAGAGTGTGCTACATGGTCACTCAGACATATGTGGGAATAACTTAACTGTGTGGACATGCTACTTCCCACACCCCCTTATATTTATCATCATTTCCAAATTGTTTTTCTTGTCGCTTGAAATGTTACAATTTTTTTCTTTTCAAATGCTATTTAAAAAAAAAAAAAAAAGGAATCTGAAAGCCACAAAAATGTGAATGTGATTCATCTGTAAAAGTACAGTTGAAGGCAAACCAAGCACCTATTTATTGTATTTGTATTTGTTTTCTTTTTATAATTATTATTTTTTTAGTTGTAGACTGCATGCTTTAACTCACAAAATCAAGTGTGTGTGGGGGGGGGGGGGGGGGGGAGTTTTTAGTGTTTAGTGCACCTTATTTAGTGATTTTATAGTGGTGTTTTCATTTTATGAGGTTTATTTTTTTGTTAGCTTAACTAGTTTTCGAGAAGCTTTTGAAAACAGAAAAAGGTGTTTGCGTAGAATTGTCTTGAAATGCTCTTTTCAAACATTAGGCTAACAAACAGTGGTTTGACAAAATGTCCTATAGCACACACTATAGTGTAAAGGAGTAGGGCCTTTTATAACTAACTGATGGTTTTTGGTTACTGACTAGTTCTCATGATTGATCGGATTTCCATAAGCAAGCAGCCTATGAGCCAGTCTAAAATGGAGTTCAGGGAATCGGATAATGAAAGACTGTAAGATGGGAAATAGATGAGCTGTACATTTGAGAAACACAAATGCAATTAATCTCTATACAATATATACACAATTTCCAGGTTGTGTGTGATCATTGGCTTAACTGTGATGCTTTAAAGCTAAACCTACTGGAAGTTATGTTCATCTTAACCTTAAATGTGAAGGAAACTTCCATATATGAAAATCCTCGGTGGATAAAAAAAAAAAAAAAACATTCAGTTACGTAATTTATATGTTCTTGGCAAAGACCAAAATCTCACCAATGTTGTTGTGTTTTTTTTTTGTTTGTTTGTTTTTTGTTTTTTATTCACATATGTGGACCTTGTTCTGTTGAGATACAAACTGATTTCTCAGCCTGAATATGTTATCTACATTTGTCAACAGCATGACTTCGCATTGAACTGATCTACTTGCTAAGTTCTCCATGCCTTACAGTAAGAATTAAGATTTCAGTTACAAAACTGTCCAGCTTACTGTAAAATCAGTTTGCAAATGAATGATTACATTGGCATTTTATTTCCTGTACATAGCAATGCTTGGGGGTAGTGTTTTGTTCTTTTGTTGCATTTACTATGGAAAGGGAAAATGCATATCCTTGCTACTTTACTGATAACTGAGCTTCAGTAGGTAACTACGTTCCTTTTGCATCTCCTTCCTTGGTTTTCCCTGGAGCAAAGCAATAAGATCTTAAAGTGCAGCAAAGTGATATATTACAGGTCCCAAAAAGCATCAGCCATTGACAATTTCAGTTGGCCCTTTTTACTTTTTTATTTAAAAACCACTGTATATTCTGTCTGCACATGATTAAGGATACATAAAAAAAAAAACAGCATACTAATTTGGATACATAAAAAAGTATGGTTGTATGCATAGATTGCACATAGTTCAACCAAAGTGGGATACTATGAACACAAACTGGGTCCAGAACTTTTACTGCAGAATGCACTGATGCATCCCCTTTTCCCTGTTCTTCTTTTTTGCCTTCTTATGAGCTATGACTCCTCCTGAATGTAATATTCCATATGCAGGCCATTATGTGAATACTAATAGAAATGAATGGTTATACATGTACACTGCCATGATTCCGATCTGTACTCTATGAGCAAGTAGAGCTGTGCTGAGACGTGGTGATTTATGTATTAGTAAGTCTATACACTTCTTTTAAAAAAAAAAACAAAAAAAAAAAAAACACACAATTAAATTTAAACAGGTGTACTCATTGCATTCCATACCAACTTCTTTCAGTGAGAGAATGAAATGTTTGTTTCTTTGTTTTTCAGTCTCTACAATGACTCGATTTCCTTATTTGGTTTCTCAAATCTAAACATGTGTCCTGATAACCCAGCATTTCCCTTGTAGTACAATGGCTGTACTCTTCTGTCCTTGAAAAATAGTAACATAATCAGATTGTGGAGTCAGAACAAGTAAAAATACTCTGTGGTTTCCACTTTAGTTCATTATTTTAACCCTGTCTTGAAACTTGTGGCTGGCATTGGACAGTTTTCAGATTATATTTTGCAAACTGCAAACTTGCTTTTGTGTGAGGTCCTGCAGACAGTCGCTGGAAAAGAACACAACAGCTTCTCACACAAAGGTAAATGTAACCTTTACCCTGGCATCTCAACATTGTGTTGCAGTTTATGAGAAACCTATTCATGATACATGATGGTCTTAAAGCATTTTAAAATAAGTCCAACTGTTTTTTCCAGTGAGATCCAGTAATAACAAATTCCCTTTTCTGTACCTTTTGGTCAAAACCAGCTTTATAAATGCCAGACAGTATTAATGAAATACAAGCGCCACGACCCCTGTAGACTGGCCGGGCACCTACGGGCTTGCCTGTAAGCTGCTCAGAGCTGCGTTGTCCTCCTACGCTATATTTAAATGAACAATTAAACATAAAAGGGTTCATTTTCTAACTTACCACATACAAAGCACTACTTAAAAAAATGAAAAACTATAATAAAATAAACATTTAAAAAAAAAATCTAGTGTGTAAACAGGTATATGCACATGCAAAACTAAAATCGAAAGCAGAATTTAATTTGAAACGAAAGTAACATGTTTTCTCTTCCGTGTGTCAGTCGGTGCAGCACAGAATACAGTTTGAGCTGCTGCAGCCTGCTGCTTTGTAATTTTCTGATCGAAATGTTTCTGCTGAAGCGATATGGCTAGCTTCAAGATGCAATCTCTCCTACTGATATTTTCCCTGGTGAATTCCTTGTACAAAATGAAAGAATTGATGGCTGCCAGGCTTGTATATAAAAAATACAATAGAATATTGTAGGTTATATTAAAAATAAAAACATGTATTGTAAGAGAGTCAAAATGACTGCTGGTGGTTCTAGGTAGAGGGGATTATGACTTCTTTTTTTTTTTTTTTTTTTTTTGCTATCCTGCCTTTCAAACGCCATCACGTTATTTAATACATTTATTTAGGAGAATAAATCAAGAACGGACAACGGTGTATCTTTCACACGCAGAATGATTTAAATTTGAAAAGTGAAAACTGTTAAAATGACTACCGTGGCAGTTACAGTGTTAATACCCAATACCACCTTTTGATTACCTGGCAGTGATATGTTCTGATTTGTGCTGGCACATTGGTCTCAAGGTTTGAGCAGTTGTGTCATTTCTTGTTTCAAAAAGATATGGATTGGAATTATGCATGATCAGAAATCCAATAGTAAACCATTTCTTTAAAAAATAATTGAGTTAGGTAACTAATTGCATTTTGGCAATGGCCTGTGCTCTGTACATTTCTGCAGCTAATTTTAATTGCAGGAACTAAGAGAATTTTATTATTATTATTATTATTATTATTATTATTATTATTATTATTAAAGATTTTCAGAAATACTAATAATCATGAACAGAATATTTAGTATCAGTGAGGAGGTCCTTGTAAAGGTTTTGCATTACAAAAAACATAATGTACATAATATAAGGCAGAAGGGGTTGAAAAAAAAAAAGCTGCTGGGATGCTGTGCTTTTTACTTCATGCACTGATGAGTAAACTACATTGGACAGCATATTGGAGGGGGTCTCATTTGTTGCTCTTGAATAAGTTGTTCTTGTTTGTAAATACCAGAAAAAATGTGAACTGACTAACCAGTTATCAACTGTGAATCACAAGTTGCTATAGAGGCCAGATTGGCGCTATAAAAGACTGGTAACCTTAACTTTTCTATATTTTATTCTAGCTGATATATTTTATTCTAGTTTATGAGACTCTATAGGCAAAAGACATATCCCAATCTGACATGTAGGTGACATTCAAATAAAATCAGTTTCCTTCAGGTGTTTGTATACATCTATTTTGTCTGTTTTCTTTAAATACCTCATGGGAACAAGCTTTCATTCTCTTGCTGTTTTTAAAAGGGTAATAAAAACAGATCTTATTTATTCTGCTGTTGCTTGCTTGCTGCTGTGTCCTACACTGAGCTAAAGAAGAAAGACGCATTGTAAACTCATCATGATGGAGTGATTACTTGCCTTTCTGATGGCTGTTGTGTGGTAGACTGTTATCCAGTAGCTTTTTCTTTTCAATGTATTTAAAAGGAGTCCTTGCTCAAGCTACCTTGAACTGTTTCGTCATGACTAATATGATTGAACTTGTCAATGTGACTCTAATAAAAAAAAAAGAAGCAAACATGAATGTCCACATTTTACTTTCTTTTGCTTTTTATTTCCTGCTTTTATTCTGTGATGTTTTTATAAATCCTTAACAGGGAAGTTCTAATAAAAGTGTGCATGTCCTAAATGCTGTTCACTGTTATCAGTACAACTTGCGCTGTACTTCCATTAGGTATGTGGGTTATGATTTTTGTATCGGTTTGATTACAGTACTGTAGAGTACAATCTATATCATCTACTGTTCCAAATGTAATATGCTACACATAAGAGACAGGAAAACCCACCAGATTTTCTCAATGCATTTCAGCTAGCACAGCCTCCAGACCTATCCCACTACCATTACATTTTTCACAACACAACCTCTCATTTAGAAAACATGCGTCCGTTTATTATCTCTAACCTGATGAAAAATATCTCTACATACCATTTTAAGTTACAGTAAGTACAAATAAGTATTACAGCAACTGCCCTTTTTATAGGCAGTGAAATCACTAAACAGACAGGGACAGAACAAGAACTGGAGCCTTTGGTACTTAGCAGATTTTTCAGAAATAACAGATTAATATGTCTCTTTAGCACAATAGTTGTCTTATTTTCCATCTAAGGTGAAAGCATCCAAATATTATATTACATTAAAAAAATGGAAAACTTTAAACATGCAGCAAACCTATACTGAATTGCCTGTTTAAGATGGACCTCCAAGTGCCACCTTACACTATATTGATCCCTTGACTTATATATAGACGGCTTACAAAAAAGGACACTGATACAACTGACGGTAAACATGTACAATGCGTGAGGCTGAATGAATGAATTTTTATGTCTGATCCATATTGCATCATTTTGTGTTCTATGTTCCCCTGTATGAAATGTTAATTAATTAAAATGATAATTAACAACAGTGAGATTTAATTATCACTCGCATGTGGTTTCTGTAGTATGGTACAAGGCAATAAAGGCATACACAGTTTAACAAGCCTCATGCCCATCTATGATCAGCAAAGAAAAAAGCCTACATAAAGTGTTGATAAGTTATCTAAATCAATTCGAAGACGCTTCCTCATTACTATTGATTCACCACCCTGTAGTGTATGAACTATCTTGAGAGTGCAGAAAATATAAACCATGTTCACAGCGCTGTATTTGTACAGCAGTGTATAACTGTATAAGAACAATATAGGGCATGTAATAACCACAGACAGATGGACACACTGATGACGTTTCTCACATTTTTATATGGCAGCTCCACAATCGGGCGAATATATACAATATATAATATATCCCTCCATAATGAATTATAAAGTGCAAATCCAGTCACGTTGAATAAAACCTAAAAATGCTTAATTTTGGTTTGAAACTGGACAGGCGTGATGAAAGATACTGTATAGTGACTGCATCTGTATTTGTCATCTTTCTAAAAAAATTCTGTGCAAACTCCATGTTTACATGTTTAAGAAAAATAAAGCTTTTCAAACTGTGTGAACTAACGCGCTCTGTTCCCCCGCTTCAGTATACAATTAGCTTGCTCCGCTCACGCTCTCCCCGCGTACGGACGGATAAACCAATATGCCAATAACATCATTCACCATAATATGCATATGGTCCCCAAAATGTGCGTTAGTGTAAGAGTACCCACATACTTTAATCCAGCCCTGCAAGTACATGGCTGTAATGGTAAACGCAGCTCGACGGTAGTTGTGTGAAAATGTGTTACATTTACTTTAAAAAAAAAAAAAAAAAAAAAATGCTTTTAAAAAGCCAAAATTCCCTTTAGGCTTACATATATATTTTTAGATTCTATTGATTTAGAAGTATTACTGTGCAGGATAGCCGCTATAAGATTGTTACCTTTATAGAAAATGTGGATGATTACTACCAATTAATCAACTAATGTCCATAAATTAACCGATAAACAGAAAGGATGCTTTGTACAAAAGCAACACACGGAATACTAATAATCGTATCCCACTAGTTCTTATCAATCATCCTGTGACCAAAAAAAATACAGTATATTGTGTCAAACCGCGGTTCTCACAGGCGGAGGTGGGACAGAAACCTGGGACCTCCCCCTCTGAAGTGTAGCGCCGATACCACTGTACAAATGAGCCAGCTCACTTGCAGGAGCCGGTATCCGGCTTATGTCTTTATATTTGATTGCGTCACCTAGCAACCCTGACCTTTACCCCCATAGCATGCTGCACTATCATAAAAAATACATTTTACTATTCTCTAAAAGATCTCTCTACAGCTCTTATTTTCATCAATCCATCACTGATGTCTTACAAAACAGATGCAAATCTAAGAGAACATTTAGTCCTAGTATATATATGGGTCCTAGTTGTAGCCAATTTAAAGGCTCCTTTCCATGCAACAGGTCAGGCTGTGCTACTTGTAAATACATCCACAACAACACAGTAATCAAAGTGGTAAAATCTCGAGTCTGTATTCATGAGACACACATTTGCACCAGTAAAGGAATAATATGTAATAATAAGTGTAACAAACTGTACATGGAGAAACAAAACAGCGTCTGATTGCTTCATGGAACATCAACAAAATATGAGAATTAACCTCCTATTGCCAGACATTTTAACACAAGTGACCACACTGCAGAAGACAGTATAATTTGTGGTATAAATCACTGCTATGGGACCAATGCCAGGAAGCAAAAAGAATGTGAATTAATTTTCAAATTAGGCACTTTGGAACCTCTTGGAATGAACATTTTATTCTGAAGTATAGCAGAAAGAAAGCAACATCGATGTCACCATGGCTGAAAGTTAGTAAATGACTTTCCATTGCGTAGTTAGGATCCTGTTCTCTCCGCTCCACCTTACAGGATAAGGCGTCGGGGCTTGATGTTGAATATTGCAATTATAGAGGCATACTCAAGAGAATCACACAGGTCTCTTTCAAACGACAGGAGAGACAGCAAGTTCAAGCATCTTGTCAGCATTGAGGCTCGCACAGCTGTCTTAATTCTTTTCACGGTGGAGAAGAGCCTTCCTACGTACAGCCAGGAGCATGATCAAATTTCTTAAAAGTGTGTGCATATTTGGAAAGATATACAAGTGGCACATCTAAAACTTAAATTAGTGTTTGGATATTTTTTCCCCACAGTCAATTTGTATTTTATTTGCTGAACGAAGACTGAAACTTCCGCTTCGTCCATATTAATGTTGTACAATGTACATACTAGTTGTAGACTTTCTCTATCATCGAATGTGTCCGATTTTGTCAAGCATGCAGACTCAGCTTTCATGAGGCAATATGTGTCATTTTGAAAGCAGCTGTTCATTAGCAAAGTTGACAATCTAAAATATGATTCCACATTGTTCTCAAATCTTCATTAGCATGCTCCCTGGTTGACTTACCCGAGTGATGAAGGAAGACATTTATTTTCATATGTTGCCATTTCTACTGCTCAAGTAGATTTGGAGGAAGAGGATGATATGTCAGTTGGTTTTGTGGCTTCATTATCTGTGCATTGTCTTTAAAAAAAAAAATACTAATTTGGTTTGCCATGTTGACCACCACTCCACTACTAATTTGTCTGCAAGTTTGCTCCAAAAACTTGTAGATTCATTTGGAATATGATTCATTGTGTGAGAGGAAGATACCACCCAAACATTGCATCACAACGACTATTTTGCTTTGACTGGCTAAAGCCTGCGACATTTTTTAAAATAGTCTATTTATCATAAACTTGAGCTCCCGCCTTAGGGGTGCACAGTTTAATATATATATATATATATATATATATATATATATATATATATATATATATATATATATATATATATATATATATTAAAAAAATGATATGTTTACTTAAACTAGGCATTCACATAGGCACAGATTTGGGTGGGTCTGTGTGCTAACTTGGAGGCCGACACAGGCCCAAATAGGAGCATGGATGTCTTGTGTCATCTGGAAAGAGTTGCATGTTCTATGTCTTTCCTGATGACAGCAGTCTGTGGTTGCTTGTGTTGTCTGGTTTCTTTGGCTGCGTGTGTGGGGGTGGGAATGGACAGTTAGGATTAAAAACCCTAATACCACTGTGGCAGAACAAGAGCTCTGTCTATAAATAGTGTAAATCTTCACATGCTGTCCCATAATGCTCTTTAATCTGCAAATAACCTCCAAAATCCTAAAGTGTTCCAGGTCATTGCCCTGCTCCTTCCATTCCAAGCACCAAAGGTATAGGTTTTTGAAATCTTAGTCACAGCTCTTTAATTGTTCTGTGAAGAATTCTGTATATTTACTGATCATTGGTTTTTCCCTTCTTTCTTCTGTACTTGTTTGCACTTCACAGTCTGTTTTATTAATAGACAGGCTTTTTCAAGTTGTAGGTAATTGTTCTATAAATAGTCTTGATGGAAAGATAAATACAAATGCAACTGCCAGGTGACGGTCCACTTGCTCAAGTTTGAATACTTGTCAAATCAATTCTGACATGATTGGTTAATATCAAGAACATTGACTGAAAGGTATATGCAGAAGATATTACACAAACCGTTGCAGACAAAAGTATTTGGGCAGTTAAAAAATCATAAAAACCCCAAATAAAGTGATTTCCTTAATTTCTAATTATTCTATTGAATGATATAAATTAGAGATTCAGCTTTATAATAAAACAATAAAGTATCAGATAACATGCATAAAATAATTACATACTAAACGTTTTTGGGCATCCTTACATTAGTATTTTGTGTGCCCACCTTTTGCTTACTTTACGGCTTGAAGTCTTTTTTGTATTTTCCTGATATTTTTGCCCAATCTTCAACACATAGCGCTTTGAATTCTGCAATCTTTGGTTTTCCTTTTTGTGACATCAGTCTTCAAGACAATCCACATCTCAACTGGATTCAAGTCTGGTGGCTTAGATGGCCAATCAATAACTGTAATCTTCCTTATTTCAGAAATTCCTTTGTAAACTTTGCGGAATGCTTAGGGTCATTATCCTTCGGGTCATTATAGAGTACCGAGTCCAAATCACAGCCCCGCTACACTTGTATTTTGCTACATAATCCTAATTGAGACTTCTTCTGACAGTCTAGATGGATACCTGCGTTATTTGGGCTTCTTGTATAATAATGGAAGACTACAACATGGTATTATCGACTAAATGTTAAAAGACTCCTCTTAAAATGCAAATCAGAATTGTTCAAAAATAGTATTAGCCATGAAATTATTAGGCATGGATTTACATCATGTCATTTTTTTTTTTAACACAAGCACATCACTGGTAATATGATGACATATGTCTGTATTGTGTTTTTTTTTTAAGACCTACCGACATTGTGAAGAATATTCACTTCTGCTTTAAAGGCATTTT
This sequence comes from Polyodon spathula, assembly GCF_017654505.1. NCBI lineage: Eukaryota > Metazoa > Chordata > Actinopteri > Acipenseriformes > Polyodontidae > Polyodon > Polyodon spathula. Next base: position 23,132,576 of record NC_054536.1, read on the forward strand.
TCACTTAGTGTCAAACAGATGACTATTTACCCTGTTAAGTTATGATTCCTGACGAAGAAATAACCTATCCTGTGTTACCGAAGAACCCCTTGGGAAATATTTTATTGCTACAACATTCAAAATTTGACAGTGACTTAATGACATTAAGCCTGTCTACCAGCTCCATGTCCTGCAACACTCACTGTAATATTATCTGTCATCACATTAAGCATCATGGTTGTATTGCACAATTCTGTACCAAAACTTTAACTAGTGATTGCATTACATCACTTTACATTGTTTTTTTGCAGTCAGTTCTTTGCACCCATTGAAACAAATATAAAAGGGTGAGGGGACACAAATAACTTACAGCATCTTTCAAATTTCTGTTTTAATGCTTGGATTATTATTATTATTATTATTATTATTATTATTAATATTAATTATAATAATAATAATAATAATAATAATAATAATAATAATAATAATAATAATAATAATAATAATTAATAAACGTACAAAATTTATATCTTCATCTATAGATGAAATTTACCATCGGTATCCTGATTTTTGTGTATTCACTGATGTCTCTACTGTATTTGTACTTGGGGTCTATTGGATGAAGGAGCTATGATACCTTTTATTGGACTAACTAAATAATAATTATTCTCAAGCTTTCAAGACCTCAAAGGTCTCTTTTTCAGGTGAAAGTAGGAAAGAGAGAGATACTTTTATTGTAACAAATTCTATTAATTGTATACTTTAATGGTCAATAATTGGAATCGACTGAACCTTAGGGCACCAATCACTCTGAGATGTTCTACAGGAATGGTGCTATATAAAAATATAATTGATTGATTTCAAGACCACTAATGTAGGTGTACAACCGAGAAAAGGTAATGAGACAAACTTGTAGAAAGTAACTGTAATATTACTCCCATTAAAAATCTAACGTGTTCTATAACCTTGTTATTGACAAAAGTAATAGCATTACAGTATTACTTAACTCCCAACTCTGCAAATGGACAATGCACTAGAAACACATAATGAACTACATAGATTGTCCTGGCATCTACAGATCCCAGACATGAACCCCAGACAGGATGCCAACCTATGTCTTGCCATGTTTTAAAATCACTTAAAAACTATTTAATTCTCAAATTAAAAAAGGTACCAGATCTGGGGTAAGGTGAGATGCGGCACATGATTTTGGCTATTATGATTTTGGAACCCATTAAATCCATCTTGAACTTGATAGTACTTTTGGTGTTTATATTCATATCTCAACTACAACAACTAGAGGAGTGGGATCATTGACCATAGTGTAACATACACAGACATGTGCCACATTGATATTAAACTTCTTACTGACACTACTAACTGGTTTTGATAAAACATATCGTTTGGTCATGGAAACATTTTGTATGATAAGCAATCATAATGTATGTTTTCACAATAACTCTATTCATATTTTCAGATAAATGGTTAACTGTTAAGGATTCATAGTTTGTTTCAGCAAAGGATTACCTATCATGTACAACTACTGCAGCTTTCCTACCAGCTGAGTATGGGTCCTCAATACAAACAGTAAACTGAATAGTTTGTATGTGCTTAATATTAACAAGTAAATATTCACTGAACACCAGCCTTTCACTATGTACCTTGAACATTACAGCTCTGTTTTGGAATGGGGTGTGTGTCTGTGGTGATGTATGCATGCTCGAGTCCAGTTCATTTCTTCTCTGTCTGTTTGGTTTTTCTTTTCCATTATTCTGAAGATAGGTTATTCTGTCTTCTTCAATTACTGGCTGAAAATCTGAGGACTTTTATTATCCTGGCATTGCCATTTATTGAACTGAGAGAAATTACCACCAAAGGTAATTGAGATCTTTGGAAAGTGAAGGTAAGGGAGTGAGAGGGTAAGCATCACAGGGGCAAGAACAATAATGCTGTATTATAGTGTTTACCTCTGTGTTAACATTAGCAGATAATTGACAAGATAATTGAAGTCCTGTGTTTCACAGATAAAAGGGCACAGTGGTCTGTCTGTAGCTTACCTCTAACTGGAGACAGGCATGTAACAAGGAAGCACAGACTTGTTATTAGTTATCAGCAGGGATCCTAGTTTTCTGCAGTAAAAAAAGAAATTCTCTGATTAAAAAAATATATAAAATCTGCATTATTCTGCAATTATAAGATACGCAAACAGTGCTATTAAATAACAATTAACAGGAAGTATTTATTGGTACACTTTTAAATTCTAAGGAAGTTATAAGCTCACCACACCAGTGCAATCAATCAATAATATAAAACAAACTTGCCATTTTACTTTAAAGATTACAAATACTTCTATGCAGTAATAATAAAACCCCAAAATAGTTAAGTATGTTAGTTTATCTCCGAGTTAGTCTTTGTCATGTATGTTTATGTAAACTGAAAGCAGAATTGCCTGTTGATGATTACATATGAGAAGTGTATTGACATGGTAGTCAAACAAACAAAAAAGCCTCAAGTGTAAAACTAACAATTCTCCAACATAGAAAATCTGTGTTTTTCCCTGTGTTATTCTGCAGCAAACGGGTTCCTGGGATCCCTGGTTATCAGGGAGGGACCCTTGCTAAATTATACTCTACTTTTATGTTCTGATAAGGGCTTGCTTTATTGGTATGGGCTTCTGATGTAGCACACTGCAGGACCATATATTGTATAACAGAAATGCTTTGGGCAGTACAAGACAAACTTCAGAAACAGGACTTCAGGAGACTCACGACTAGGGCGTGATTGATCTGTACATTCTGTTAGGAAGTGCTGTCCGTAGATAACATATTTTAAAGTATCTATCACACTTTTACAATATAATCAGCTATTGGGTGACTAAATAACACAATGTAAACTTTCATTTCATTTCTATATGTATAATAATGTCTCCAACCACACTTCAATTACACTGCAATTGCATTATGTAGCTGCATAGGTATTACATTGGAAATACACAACAACGTATCTGAAGACAGTGTAATCCCTGACATGTAATTAAGCATATAGGTTCATAGACTCATCTCGTATCACAAATAAGCAGCTCAAAAAACAACCTCGGTACAGCAGGTTATTCCACGATAAACCACTCTAACCCTTTAAACTCAAAGCCATTTTCGCCTATTTTTGCCAAATTGCCTTTCCCTCTGTAAAAAACACATTTCTGAATGTCCTAGAAGCATGTTGTTTATATCAAAATTTAAAGTACCAATTCTTGTTTCATATTATGTTGGAATCTAGAATAAAAAGTTCTTCCAAAAATAGAATTTACAAAAATGATCAGTTTATTGACAAATAAACCATGATAGGTATATCAAATTATTTTGAGAAGTTTATATGATAGCCCTATATGCTGGGAAGTTTCACCAAAATTTCAGTCCAATAGCACCAAAAATGACCAGAATACCAGAATGTAAACATTGTTTGCAATTTCGGATTTTTATTGGCAAAAGTGTGGGTTTTTTTTTTTTTTTTTTTTTTTTTTTTAATTTTCATCTAAACATTATTGAAGAACATAAAACATAACTTTAGAGTCATTTTGCAAGAAAAAGGAATTCTAATTAAAAAGCTTAAAAGAAAATACCATATTTGGTATTGCAGGGAAAACCCTCCCCTGTTACCAAACATCACATAAGTTCCCCAACATCTGCATAAAGATGGTAGAACCCTGTGGCAAAGTGACTGGTAAGGGGAACAGGTGTAGCGGTGATGCGGTGCAGGAGTGATGAACAGACAGCGGTGATTCAGTGAATAAGTGCTTTTATTGCTCTTTTTCCAGGTCCGGTGACCATCAAATAATAAACCCCTGGAATACACAACAATGTGTAAAGCACGGGGATGATGAAAACAAGGGCACAGTCCCGAACAAAAACAACGACACGGTCACCAGTCCTGGGTGATCGAAAACGTGCAGGTTCTCAGTGCAGTGGTGCTCCGGACAGTGCTTTCCTTTCGTCAGCTCTGGAGGTGTGCGTTAACTGTCTAATAGTGCGACAAAAAGACAAACAATGACTCACAGACAGAAATAAACACACAACACGTAAATCCTTTTACATTCTGGGAGCTCCTCTGTCAGTCATTCTCTCTCCCACCGTTTAACCCAAACGAAGGAAAAGATCAGCGTTATGTCCAAAGACAACGCGTGTCTGCCCTCCACGTTAGTAAATATAGTTGGTGAACTGGATGCCCTGAGCCAGCTCGATCGCCGAAAACAGTGCAACAACATCCAACAAGTTGTTGATGCTCTCTCAGAACTGACCAAATAAAATTGCAAATGAACGTATTGACCGTGTTTTATTTGTTTGCATCATTATTATTTGACACAACAGTAAATCCAACACAACTTAAAAGAACATAAGAACATAAGAACATAAGAAAGTTTACAAACGAGAGGAGGCCATTCGGCCCATCTTGCTCGTTTGGTTGTTAGTAGCTTATTGATCCCAAAATCTCATCAAGCAGCTTCTTGAAGGATCCCAGGGTGTCAGCTTCAACAACATTACTGGGGAGTTGATTCCAGACCCTCACAATTCTCTGTGTAAAAAAGTGTCTCCTATTTTCTGTTCTGAATGCCCCTTTTTCTAAACTCCATTTGTGACCCCTGGTCCTTGTTTCTTTTTTCAGGCTGAAAAAGTCCCTTGCGTCCACACTGTCAATACCTTTTAGAATTTTGAATGCTTGAATTAGGTCGCCACGTAGTCTTCTTTGTTCAAGACTGAACAGATTCAATTCTTTTAGCCTGTCTGCATATGACATGCCTTTTAAGCCCGGAATAATTCTGGTCGCTCTTCTTTGCACTCTTTCTAGAGCAGCAATATCTTTTTTATAGCGAGGTGACCAGAACTGCACACAATATTCAAGATGAGGTCTTACAAGTGCATTGTACAGTTTTAACATTACTTCCCTTGATTTAAATTCAACACTTTTCACAATGTATCCGAGTATCTTGTTAGCCTTTTTTATAGCTTCCCCACATTGCCTAGATGAAGACATTTCTGAGTCAACAAAAACTCCTAGGTCTTTTTCATAGATTCCTTCTCCAATTTCAATATCTCCCATATGATATTTATAATGTACATTTTTATTTCCTGCGTGCAGTACCTTACACTTTTCTCTATTAAATGTCATTTGCCATGTATCTGCCCAGTTCTGAATCTTGTCTAGATCATTTTGAATGACCTTTGCTGCTGCAACAGTGTTTGCCACTCCTCCTACTTTTGTGTCGTCTGCAAATTTAACAAGTTTGCTTACTATACCAGAATCTAAATCATTAATGTAGATTAGGAATAGCAGAGGACCTAATACTGATCCCTGTGGTACACCGCTGGTTACCACACTCCATTCTGAGGTTTTTCCTCTAATCAGTACTTTCTGTTTTCTACATGTTAACCACTCCCTAATCCATGTACATGTGTTTCCTTGAATCCCAACTGCGTTCAGTTTGAGAATTAATCTTTTGTGCGGGACTTTGTCAAAAGCTTTCTGGAAATCTAAATAAACCATATCATATGCTTTGCAATTATCCATTATCGATGTTGCATCCTCAAAAAAATCAAGCAAGTTAGTTAGGCACGATTCAAGCCTATCCTAGAGAGAATGGCGTGCTCTGAAGAGTCGCGAGGACAAGGTAACTTTGATGTCCCCAAACACACTTGTAGTAAGGTCCCATAACGGAACTTGAATTACAGAATTGGGCTTGTTTTTTTGAGAGTCGCTGGTTGGAACTTACATAAACACCTATACCCTAACAAGGGCTCACTTGTTTTGGGTTTGTTTTGAAAGGCAGTGTCACTTTTTTTTCTCTTGAGACTTGTTAGCAACACTAGTAATCTTTCCCGTCTCTCTCACGGCAGGCAGTGCCAATTTTGGGAACGAACTAGTGCTGCACTTGACTCAGTTTAATCAATATCCACCACCTCCCTTTCAAGTGCCCACTACCCGTATTTGCCCAAGCGTGGTGTTGAATGCTTCCTCAGCAGCTGTCAACCCTTCTGGGCTTCTAAGCCAGGGTAGTATACACAGCATCACCTGATCCACTATATGCTTTATTGCCTGGAACAGGATATATATATATATATATATATATATATATATATATATATATATATATATATATATATATATATATATATATATATATATATGCACACACACCACACACACTGAGTGTACAAAACATTAGGAACACTTTCCTCAGAACAGCTTCAATTCATTGGGGCATGGACTCTACAAGGTTTCGAAAGCTTTCAACAAGGATGCTGGCCATTGTTGACTCCAATACTTCCCATAGTTGTGTCAAGTTGGCTGGTAGTGGATCTCTACTCAGAATATCTTGTTCCATCTCATCCCATAGATGTTCAATTGGATTGAGATCTGGTGACTGGGCAGACCACTGCCGTAAGCTGAATTCACTGTCATGTTCATGGAACCATTCTTGGACAATCCTAGTCTTATGGCATGGGGCAAAAAAATCCATTAGCAGATGGATACACTGCTGCCATGAAGGGATGCACCTGATTGGCAACACTGTTCAGATATCCTGTGGCATTCAAACGTTGCTCCACTGTCAGTTGACTAACTGTAACCAGTCCGTTGCTCTGCACAATTCGTGTCAGCCTCCTTTGGCCTCTTTCATCAATGAGCCTGTGAGGCGAGAGTGTATTAAATGGAATGTCCAGACAGTAATTTATGTGTACAGAAATAAAATGATTTATTTTTATTTTCTATACACAACAAAAGGACTAAATAACAAACAAAAAAACAAAATGGTGTGAGGGAAGGAGTGCAGGGGTGAAATCCAAAACAAACTGATGACTCGTCTTTAATTTGTCTTCGTGGTGACCATAAACAAAAAAAAGACAAAAGAAATGTTAGTATTTCAAAAATCCCGCTGCACAAAACCAGTCTCTCCCTTCACCCGTTACTCCTCCTACTTTATTTTCGGACCAACCCCGAACACAGTAGTACGTTCCCTTTAGTATGTAATGTCCCGCCTCTGTAGTCAGTGGAACACCAATCCCCAACCGACACGTGTCCTTCTCCTTCACTTGACTCCAGTGGCTGGAAGTTACATACTCGTACTTCCGCCCCTCACCAAGGTGCCGCCCCTCAAAAGATGACTTTTGCCATGGTCACGAGATCTTGGTAAGGGAAGTCCCGAGTTGGTTTGATGCCATCTACTGTCGGGAGGCTGAATCACAGACCGAAACCCCTTTGACTCATCACATATCCCACCCCTCAGAGTGGAGCCGAAGGAACACTCGGAAACCTCTAACCCTTCCCTTTTACCTCCCTCCCGGGAAAAGAAATCAGCATTTTGATGTAACTTACCCGCACGATACCTTATTTGAAAGGCGAAGGGTTGGAGCGCCAGGTACCACCGCGTAATCCTAGCGTTTGAATCCTTCATCGTGTCTAACCACTTTAAAGAAGCGTGATCTGTGATGAGTACAAAGGGTCGTCCCAGAAGATAGTATTTTAAAGATTCCACTGCCCATTTCACTGCCAGGCATTCTTTCTCCACTACCGAATACCTCTGTTCTCTGGGCAGTAACTTCCGACTGATGTATAGTATCGGGTGTTCTACACCATCTCTCTCCTGGGACAGAACCGCCCCCAGACCAGTCTGCGATGCATCTGTCTGCAGGACGAACTCTCGGCTGAAATCCGGGCTTATTAATGCTGGGGCCTGACTCAAATTAGTTTTAATAGATTCAAAGGCTGTCTGACACTCTGCACTCCACTTAATTTTATTTGGAGCGTTCTTTTTAGTGAGATCAGTGAGAGGGGCGGCTATAGTGGAAAAGTGTGGAATAAAGCGGCGGTAATAACCAGCCAACCCTAACAGTGATCTCACCTGGGTTTTCGTGGTAGGTACCGGTGAATCCAACAAAGCCTGGACTTTTGAAACCAACGGTTTCACTCTACCCTTACCCATTATGAAACCTAAATATTTAGTTTCTTCTTTTCCAATAGCGCACTTTGCCATGTTCGCTGTGAGCCCCGCCCTCCTCAGAGACTGTAAGACGGCTTCTAATCTAGTCAAATGTTCTCTCCAGGAAGAACTATAAATGACTACATCATCGATATACGCAGCTGCATACTCTCGATGAGGTTGTAAAACCCTGTCCATTAGTCTCTGAAAAGTAGCAGGCGCTCCATGAAGTCCGAACGGCATAGTACAAAATTGAAAAAGACCCTCTGGGGTTGAAAATGCCGTTTTCTCACGAGAGGCTTTCGTTAATGGAATTTGCCAATATCCTTTCGTCAGATCCAGAGTTGAAATAAACCGAGCTTGCCCCAGTTTGTCTAAGAGTTCATCTACTCGAGGCATGGGATATGCATCAAACTTGGAGATAGCATTCACCCTCCTAAAATCGATACATAATCGTAGTGACCCATCTGGCTTGTCTATTGGTACTATTGGGCTACACCACTCACTTCGGGAAGGTTCAATTACCCCAAGTTTCAACATACACTCCACCTCCCTTCGAACAGAATCTCTCCGACTCTCTGGAATGCGATACGGTCTCTGTCTAACTCTTAGACCTGGCGGAGTGATAATAGCATGTTCGATCAAATGCGTTCTTCCAGGCACGTTAGAAAACACATCACTGAACATTTTAATTAGATTGCTTACCTCTTCACGCTGATCAGGAGTTAATTGTTCCCCCATCGGGACCTCAATTGCTGACTCTGACTCAATTGAGGGTCCAAAATCCTCTCCCTCCTGTACAGGAGATATAAAATGGACTTCCCGTTCTTTCCACGGTTTCAGGAGATTAACATGATAAATTTGACTTTCTTTCCGACGCCCAGGCTGTCGGATCTCATAATTGACTTTACCAATTGCTCGAATAACCTGAAAAGGACCCTGCCATTTAGCAAACAACTTAGATTCCGATGAGGGCAACAATAACAACACTTTATCTCCAGGTCGAAAGTTCCGAATTCTTGCATTTTTATTGTAGCTTTGTTGCTGCTTCTGCTGTGCCGCTTTGAGATTGTCATGTGCCAATCGACCGACTAATTCTAAGCGATCGCGTAACTGCAACACGTATTTTACTACATTTTTAGACTCCTTTGACTGTTCTTCCCAGCCTTCTCTTATGAGATCCAAGATACCCCGCGGCTGCCGACCGTACAAGAGCTCAAACGGGGAAAACCCCGTTGAGGATTGTGGTACCTCGCGAACTGCAAAGAGCAAGTAGGGAAGCAGTTTAGCCCAATTGCGTTTTTCTTGATCTACAAAGCGGCGCAACATATTTTTCAAAGTCTGATTAAATCGTTCAACAAGCCCATCCGTTTGTGGATGAAAAACTGAGGTTCTAATTGAACGAATTTTCAATAATTTATATAGTTGCTGAATACAGTCTGACATAAAATTAGTGCCCTGATCAGTGAGAATTTCTTTCGGGATTCCCACCCTAGAGAATATTTTTACCAATTCATTCGCTACAGCTATTGCATTCATAGAGCGTAAGGGAACAGCTTCTGGATATCTCGTTGCGTAGTCCACTACTACTAAAATATACCGATATCCTGACTCTGTTCCCTCCAGAGGGCCTACTAAATCTACACCAATCCTTTCAAACGGTACCCCAATAATTGGAAGTGGAACCAGAGGTGCGGGGCGAACTGACTTAGGGGCAGCTAATTGACATTCAGGACACTCCGATACATACTTCCGCACCAGACCATAAACCCCAGGCCAAAAAAACCGGGCCAGAATTCGTTCCTGAGTCTTTTCAGTTCCCAAATGACCTGAAAATGGAATGTCATGCGCCAATCTCATGACTTCTGACTGAAAAGGCCTAGGAACCAATAACTGTTTTACGAGCTGTCCCGTCCCGGGAGCCCGGGTTATTCTATATAATAAGTGCCCAGATACAGAAAAATGCGGAAATACCACCGGTTGTCCTTCCTGCATATCCTTCCCCTCGATATATCTAACCCGTTTCCAAGCATACTGTAACGTGGGATCATTTTGTTGTTCATATCCCAAGTCAATATCTCGGTCCCAATGGTTAGGTACACAGAGAGGAGTGTCTTTTATTACATGACCTTCCACCTCAGTAACCTCGCAGCCCCGGTTACACTGAATACCTACTCCCTTTCCTTGCCGTTTCAGCGATTGGTTTACTTTTGTGTCAGACCCCTCCCCTTGTCGTCTCAGAGTTCCCTCATATTTTTCCACCCGACGCTCTCTTTTTGTTTTTCTTGGGCGGATTTTAGGGTTAAACAGGTCGGATTGCAACGGAAAAATCTCGCCAATTGTTTTCTCCTGTTGCTTTAATTGTCCCCTGGTAGAAACTAAGACCATTTCCCGACCTAAAATACGATCAAAAAACGGCCAGTCTCTTCCCAGGAGAACAGGGTATGGTAAACATTGCGCTACAGCCACTTTAACGCAAGCTGAATAATCACCTACAATAAGTCTAACTTTAGTGGTGGGATAAACCCGAGTTTCTCCATGAATACAGGAGATAGCCACTTTACCCTGTGGCTCCCAGGCTACCCCATCCAAGAGAGCTTGCCGAATCAATGTTTGTGCACACCCAGAGTCCGCAAATGCGTAAGTACTCTTTCCCCCGACCTGTACTCTTAACTGATAAGGGCCCTCCCGACATTCCCCAGTGTTCCTACCTGTTACTGCTGACCAGGATCTTGTCGCCAGGTCCACCTTTATTACTGGACAATTCCTGGCAATGTGTCCAGGCTCATTACATTGGTAGCACACTTGGTTAGGAGGCATCAACGGAGTTAATCTGTCCTGCGAGTCCGCGACCGGCAGGTTAGGGGGATTCTCTCTCGCCCAGGATGGGGCTAACCTCGACCTCCATGGTCTGAAGGTCCGGTTACCCCCTCTGGGCTTCATTGGTTGGTTGGTCCGAGTTAGTTTAGGGGCAGGAGTGGGGTCTGACCCGGCACCTTCGTTTGCGTCTTCGTAGGCCTCCGCCAGGAGGAGGGCATCCTCGAGAGTGGTAGGTCTATTCCTCTTAATCCACTCTCGATTCCCTGGCGGTAGTATAGACGCAAACTGTTCTATAACTATTTTCTGCACCAGTTCTTGGGGTGTATGTTCTTCTGGCCGCAGCCACCGGGTGCACTGATCTAAAAGATATTGTCCCGCAACCCGGGGCCGCATCCCCTTGGACAGCTGGTATTCCCGAAAACGGCGCCGGTATGTTTCCTCCGTGATCCCGAGGCGTGAGAGAATGGCTTCTTTAACTTTGACATAGTCCCCTGCATTCGTGGCCGTCAGGGCTCGATATGCTGCCTGAGCTTCCCCTGTCAGGCAGGGTGCCAATTTCATGGCCCAGTGTTCCCTAGGCCACTCTGCAGCCTCTGCCACTCTCTCAAACGTAATCAAGAAAGCCTCGGGATCATCTTCCGAGGTCATCTTCTGAAGATTAGGCTGAGCTGCAAACATCCGGGCAACCGCTCTCTCTGATGTTGATATTGATAGTTTTTCTACCAGCTGTCCCAAGAACTGGGCGAGCTGTTCCAGGTGCCGTGTCTCTCTCTCCTCTCGCTTCTCCTCCTGCTCCCTAAACATTGTCAAAACTGTAGCTGGATCCATTTTCACTTCTGACACCACGTGTGAGGCGAGAGCGTATTAAATGGAATGTCCAGACAGTAATTTATGTGTACAGAAATAAAATGATTTATTTTTATTTTCTATACACAACAAAAGGATTAAATAACAAACAAAAAAACAAAATGGTGTGAGGGAAGGAGTGCAGGGGTGAAATCCAAAACAAACTGATGACTCGTCTTTAATTTGTCTTCGTGGTGACCATAAACAAAAAAAAGACAAAAGAAATGTTAGTATTTCAAAAATCCCGCTGCACAAAACCAGTCTCTCCCTTCACCCGTTACTCCTCCTACTTTATTTTCGGACCAACCCCGAACACAGTAGTACGTTCCCTTTAGTATGTAATGTCCCGCCTCTGTAGTCAGTGGAACACCAATCCCCAACCGACACGTGTCCTTCTCCTTCACTTGACTCCAGTGGCTGGAAGTTACATACTCGTACTTCCGCCCCTCACCAAGGTGCCGCCCCTCAAAAGATGACTTTTGCCATGGTCACGAGATCTTGGTAAGGGAAGTCCCGAGTTGGTTTGATGCCATCTACTGTCGGGAGGCTGAATCACAGACCGAAACCCCTTTGACTCATCACAGAGCCATTTTCGACCACTGGCCTGTCATTGGCTGGATGTCCTTTGGGTGGTGAACCATCCTTGATACACACAGGAAACTGTTGAGCATGAAAAACCCAGCAGCATTGCAGTTTTTGACACACTCAAACCGGCATGCCTGGCATCTACTACCATACCCCGTTCAAAGGCACTTAAATCGTTTGTCTTGCTCATTTACCCTCTGAATGGCACACATACACAATCCATGCCTCAGTTGTGTCAAGGCTTAAAAATACTTCTTTTAATCTGTCTCCCCTTCATCTACACTGATTGAAGTGGATTTAACAGGTTACATCAATAAGGGATCATAGCTTTCACCTGTATTCACCTCGTCAGTCTATTTCATGGAAAGAGCAGGTGTTTCTAATGTTTTGTACATATATAATGTCTCTGCCGGTTTTCAGCCATGGTGATCTGCAATGCCTGTTGGTCAGATTTCATTTTATAGTTTATTTTCGTAAGATAGTCGTAAGATACATTAGTTGAAACAGTATTCACTAGTAATGACATTTGAAGAAACAATTTGGGCAAGAGTAGTAAAACACATTATTAACCAACTAGGCACGAGGTATTTTGCTTTATTACAGCAGCTCAGATTTACTCGTGTACCAGTTCTCTGCGCATGGAAACCATATTTTCACAAAACTTCACTAGTAATTTACAAAAACAGCACAAGTAGTTTACGCATAGTTAATTTACATATCAGCCCCCACCTTTCCCAACCATTTGCATGACATCGGGTGAAAAGCCTGGTTCACTCAAGTAAAATAAATTGATCTAATGGAAACCCAAAAAAGCATTTTACATGAGACATTTTTCTTGTGTAAATGTCTTGAAAAAAAATCAACTTACATGGAAACCCCATGATTGTGGTAAACCAACATGTCTTGGTTCATAGGCAAACCCATTCAAATTCATACTAGGCAATACAAAATGATGTTAACAATACATGTATTGTGTTTAGGGTTTTTTTTTTTGTACTGTTTAGGTCAAAACTTTCATATACATCCGTACAAAAGATTTAGTTAAAATACTTTACAGTTGAATATAATACCCAGAGTAACAGTCCAACACCAACACTGCATTGACTTTGTCATGTTTCTCCATATCTGCTATGTGAGTGCGACCAATCTTGGTAGTCAACCATCACAGATACACATTTGGAAGAGGGGACTCTTTTCCATTTAGTGATACCAAGATATTTGGTGAAAACAAGGGGATAGATTGGGTAATAAGCGCTCCACTTCCTGTTGTTCTTAGAAACTAATACATTTTGGCGGTGCCACTGCACCTGTGAGAAGGCTTACTCATTACAATAGTGTGCATATTTTTGAATAGTATAAAAACATGGTGCATTCCACAAGCACCAAAAAAAAATCATTATTATTATTATTATTATTATTATTATTATTATTATTATTATTATTATTATTATTGACCAGTAAAATATACAATTCATAGAACAATTAATTATAATAAAGCAGTAGCTGTATTATTATTATTATTATTATTATTATTATTATTATTATTAGTAGTAGTAGTAGTAGTAGTAGTAATAATAATAATAATAATAATAATAATAATAATAATAATAATAATAATAATAATAATAATGTTGTAGTTTATTGAAAAGTTTACCCTGTAGATTTGTTAACTACCAACAGTAGGTTGATCTTTTTGCTGTAAGAATATGAAAGATGCAATGACAAGTGTCAGGATGCAATTGAACTTCAATCAATATTCCTCACACCAAATGTGCAGTAGAAAGCCATAAATGTTCACTTATATCCAAATCACAGCACATAAAGCTTATTTCGTTTCAGGCTGAGCTGCAGCAATTTGCTTTAAAAGCTAAAACAATAACCTGCGTCTCGATCTCTAATTGCCTGCACATTTCACCTATTTAATTCTTCCTAGCTACAAAATGCATGGTGAGTACTGCAGCCTGAAACAAGCCTCCTTACAGGATCTCACCTAAAGTGCATGTGAAATGGTGCATAGGACAGGAAGTGTAAGATCAAGAAGTGATTTCCAAAAAAATGTTCTTCAATATCAAAGTCTAATTAGTATTTGTCCAATATGTATCCATTTACCTGTGTGAATCCTTGCGTGGCTTTTGAAAATTGCCAGTGCCTTAAGTCCCTATAGTGATGAAGAAAGAAAAACAAGTAAACACAAGACTAAAGACTTCCATGTTTATTATGATAACATGGCCACATTGAAGGTGCCCAGAAGAGGGGGCAGGTTGTTTCTGATATTGTTATTGCTTATTGAAAATATGGTGGATTCATGCAGCGAGGGAGTGGTGTGTGATAGCTTCCAGATGCTAAGTGAGTCGGGGGGGGTGGGGGGGGTGGAAGCAATTGATTTATATGAGCGTGCATGAGAGAGAGGGAAAGAGAGAGAGTGTGTATATGCCTTGCTTATATATCTACTGTGGCACCTCTGAATCTTTTAACAGACCGTTGTAGTTACCCCCAAAGGAACTGCTGGATACCCAAAAGAGTGTATCCATTTCTTATGAATCTGACAACCATCAATTGGAAAAGTCAGGTGAACAACTCATTTTACCAAACGGGGGCTTTATTAAGCAACTTTTAGTGCAGACTTTGCAGTGCTCTGAGGCAAGTTCAGAAGCTCCTAGGGTCTGTCAAATATGGTTTAAACTGCACGCTTTAGCCATAAGGTATTACATTTCAACTTCAACAAGGACAAACCAATCCTTACCGGAAATCCTAGAAAACTGTTTCAAGAAAAACAAATTCTCTTCACATGTAAGGTAAGAAACATATGTTGTTTATTTTTTATTGTAAAAACAAACTCCAATATAAATGATTAATGTCATTCTAAAAATAAAAAAATAGAGCTAACATGTTTGTGTTCAACAAGTGGCAGAGGGTTTACTGATGGAGCAAATTTTTTTCACAGTAAGTTGTTACAGATTAATAACTGGATATTGCAAATATAACCATTTATATTATTTAATTACGTGTTGTTTTCACACATTGTTTAAATATTTACCAAAGTACATTGACTATTTTTTTAATCAAATAAATAATATAATATGTATGTGTCCATATTTAATAATATCTATATGTAATACAAGGGATCTAATAATTTTCTTATAACTTTTTCCCCAGCAGTGATAAGTAATGTGTATGAAAATGTTAAACAATGTATATGCAACAATAAAAAAAGTATTCAAGCACTGCATTCTATATCAATATAAACCATAAAAGTACAACTGCAAAAGATTACACATTTAGAATGCTATAGATTTTTAGATGTTTTTTATTTTTTGTTGCAGAGGTTGGAGATAGTTTTCAGTTCATGTCTGTCATGCAACTGTTATTTTTAGACGTAGATATTTTCTTCAATTGATTTCTCTTTTTTTATTTTATTTGTTTATTTTTTTAAAAGAATGGCTTCATTCCAGATCCAGGGATATGAATATCACAAAGCCTTTTAAAAGCATAATTGTTTATACAGTAGATGGTTATGAAATAATGTAAAAATGAAAAGAACAAATATACAAGTACTATGATTCTCCATGATATCATTCTGAAATAAGCTCATTAGTCGACAGCATAGAACGAAACGCATACAGCATGCATTTGTGACCATGTATGGCTACATTGCCAACAAGATTCACTATAGAAGGATGCAAAGTGTTTGCACTACTGCAGGAGTGGGTAGATGAAACTGAATCTGGCCATGGGGGAGATATGTTATTCAATTCTAGGTTAAAGGCGTGACTGTGGGTGCTGTCAGGACTGTGAATCTTCTCTCAGGGTGCTAAGATCTCCCCATGATCAAAGGCAGACTACCAATTGGACAGATGTCTTCAGTGGTTGCTCCTGCCAAGCAGTTAAATGACATGGGTCCCAAGGAGGTGGAGCTGATTTTGGTGAAGGAGCAGAATGGGGTCCAGTTCACCAATTCCACCCTGATCAACCCAGCTCAGACCACCACTGGCACAGAGGAGAGGGAGACCTGGGCGAAGAAGATTGATTTCCTCCTCTCTGTGATCGGATTCGCAGTAGACCTGGCCAACGTCTGGAGGTTCCCTTATCTGTGCTACAAAAATGGAGGAGGTAAGGCTAAGTGTGACCCAGTCTTATCTGTTTGTGCAGGTGGTGGAGTAAACACAGCAAAATGGATGGCACTCTTGTTGACGGGAGATATTATAGTGCTGTAGCTTCCCCTGCAGAACTGAATGCCACAACATTAATCAATTTCTCTGATGTAAACACACGTTAAACATTATTTATTACTTTTTTTTCAAATGCCATATCCTGCAGGATGTATTTTTAAAGGACTCCTTATTGTAGTTATTTTAACGTGGCATTATAATATATAGATATAATAGCAGAAAGTCGCATATATATATATATATATATATATATATATATATATATATATATATATATATATATATATATATATATAGATAGAGAGAGAGAGAGAGAGAGAGAGAGAGAGAGAAAGAGAGAGAGAGCTACAGCCGAATGTTTTGTATCAAACACTGCAGGCTTCTCAGAGAATTTAGGAAATATGGACCTCAAAATTGTAACCTAATGTAAGAATGATATTACTGTATAAAGTGATAGAAGCAAAAGAATTACAGTACATAGTCCAAATGTTTACTACAGATTTTTCATTCCGCCACTTGCATAGATAGTTCTTTAAAATGAAAAAAGCAGCCTTCTTTTTCTGAACACATTTTATTTAGCCTTTCTTTCCTTCCACAAAAACAACACTCCTACAACAAAGGATGTAAGTCCCTATTCAATGAACGAGACCTACCAAAATATTTAACTTACTTGATGATCTAGTATTTTGGAGCTTTTCATGAGGAAAGTAGTTCTTCCCAATTAGATGCTTGAAACAGTGTTTAAAAATTGAATTTGAGAGCATATTCCTCGATGTTAGCTTGAGAGAAAGTATAAAATACGTCCATGAAAAAAAATCTTTTTTTTTTTATTTAATTTAATTGGGATATGAATAAAATATACATGTTTTCATATTTTATTAATTATGTACTATAAAACTATGTTGATACACAATTGTCTCGCCCCCCCCCCCCCCACAATAACACTGATATGTGATATAACTGGCTATATATATAAACAAGTGGTGTAAGTTACAAAATGAGTATTAACTTCAATTGTTTACTAAATCGACAAACGCCACCAATATTTTTATGGTGGTGCTTATAAGCTACCAAAACGTCGATTTTTACAAAAATATCGTGCACTGTCACTTGTTAGTAACAGTGAGGACAATAATGTCTTGTTATTGACCGTCTCATAAATAGGACTTATACCAAAGTTGATTAGAAAAAATGGGTTTTAGGTTCCATACAGTATTTGTTACTGAAGAATAATCTTGTTTTAAGAAAAAAAAAAAAAAAAAAAAAAAAATGTGTACTTTTTTCACCAGATAAATTGAGTTTTATGAATCATTGAAACTTTTACTATTGCCATTATTTTGAATTGTTTTTATTTAATGATACATGCTTAAGGGTTTTTGATGATTATTGACAAGGAATATCCATCTATTAAATACAATTTTAATTACACATTACCAGTGTAAAGCTATTTTAAGATTTTCTTATAAATGCCTTAATTATATTTTGTTATAACACTATGGTGGTCCAGTGATTAAAGAAAAGGGCTTGATACCAGGAGGTCCCCAGTCTTAATTCCCAATCAGCCACTGACTAATTGTGTGTGAGACCCTGAGGTACCCTAACTCAAGTATTACCATTTAATTAAAAAGTGACTGCTAACTTATCTACAGGTTTTCCTACAAGTTATATAATGACACACATTTATATTAATGACAAAGGTTATGTTGTACTTAGGTTAGATATCAGCAAAATAAAGAAAACATTTTACAATCCCCTAAATACTACCTTGTGAAATCCCTCGATGCACAGAGGTTGATTTTCTGTGCTGCGTTGTCTTGTGAATAAAGTTATTAGGAAGGCTTGTGCTCTGCAGCTTGAGACCAAAAGGGTTTTTATCTTAATGTGAACAATGGTGAAGAGGGATAGGAGTTTAACCTATTTGAGCAGAAAACGGCATGCAGCTGGTGTTCATTATTTTCATTCCAGCAATCGACAATAGAGGTTCCACAAATGAATACAATCGCATTTTACATATAATCACAGCATATGACTGAATGAATACATAAATATTTAAGTACATAAATAAATTAATATATTGTTTTTAGTACTATTAGTCGTAGCAGTAATAGCAGTAGTCGTATTCATAGTAGTCGTGATTATCTCTAGCAAGATTACAAGCTTGTCTTAATGTGACACTTTTTGAAAATTTCAGGTTTAATTTCAAAATGATATCAATAATCATACAATAGTGCTATGGAGTCACCATACTGCAGTACCTTTGTCATTTTATCAAATGAAATGACTGGGGACTGGGTACTTGAGTTTTTATGTCATGTTCAGTGACTTTAGTAAGCTCATTTGCTGGTTAATGGATACAAGATATAGAGGTAATAGTCCAATAAAATGTCACCACTCAAAGTGAAGTCTTTTCCCAGTCAAGACTGATTTTAGAGAAAACAAACTGAAGAGACACCAGTCTAAAAAATGTTTTCCTAAGTGTTGATTGACATATTACTATAATTTTTTAAACACAAACACTGCTAATATTCAGAACAATAGGAATGGAGGGCAAAGTTCAATAAATAAAGACTGCAAATCTTTTTAATTCATTTTATTAAGTTCGCCCCTATATTTTTGTCCTTTTAAGAATAAGTGGGCTATCTGTAGCTGATATAACTTGATTCATGTGCATTGTTACCTTTATTGAACTGAACCCCAAGCTTCTACCCAACTGTAATTATACAAAATTGGATCATTCCTGACATGACCAACTTGTTTCTCCAATTTACTTCACAAATCCAGTGACAGGAAGCAGAACACAGTTCACAGGATATCAGCACCCCTGTCATAGATGAGAGGAGGACTTGCATAAACACAACTAGTGATTAACCTAATGATCCTTATGAACCTGGTCAGATGAACCAGCGTAAGAGAGAAAACAACATCAATGGGCACAAGCCTGGAGTTCAATGGCCACAGTAAACACAGATATCTGTTTTGAGTTGGAAATGTAAGGTAGAACAGTCGAAAACAAGCTGGATAAATTTGAGGATACCATCTGTGCGGAAGGTGAGAGTTTTGGAGTTGAAAAAAGAAGGGAGAAAGTACAAATTATTCTTGTAAAGTCTAGACAGCAGCAGGAGATTGAGTGCTTAATTAGAGAAAGGAGGCAGCTGAGGAAGCAATGGAGGAGAGAAGAACAAAGTAAGAAGGAGGAACTCAATCTATTACAAAGGGCCATGAAAGATAAGCTTGCAACTTTGCGCAGAGCTGAGCGCCTACGGAAATGCTGCAAAAAAAAGGACCGTGCGAGAACTGACTTTTATAAAGACCCATTCAAATTTGCAAAGAAATTTTTCACCAGGGAGAAAAATGTTACAGAATCCCACCCATCAATAAACCAGAATACCAAATGGAGGACTGCACACCTAAGTGGAAAGAAGTAGAACAAGATGTGAAAAAGGCAAGGGCATCATCATCTCCTGGGCCTAATAGAGTTTCATGCAGAGAGTACAAGAGTGCCCCTGGTGTTCTATGAATCCTGTGGAAATTGACGAAAGTGGGGAAACACAGGTTTTACCAAGAGCGTGGCGCCGAGCGGGTGGGGTCTTTATACCCAAAGAAAAAGATTTTATGAATATCGGTCAGTTTTGCCCTATTACCATGTTAAATGTGGAAGGCAAGATTTTCTTCAGCATTGTTGCTCAGAGATTGTCATCTTAGCTATTGAAGAACTGCTTAATTGACATTTACAGAAAGCCAGTTTTCCCAGGATACTTAGATGTGTGATGTGGCAGCAAATTAAAAAAGGAAAAAAGGAGAGGAAGGAGCTCCGTGTGACATTCCTGGATTTAGCCAATGCATATGGTTCAGTACCACATGGTGCTTTGGGCAGCATTTGATTTTTTCAGTGTATCGAGGACAATAACAAACTTAGTGAAAGCCTACTTCGGAGTTTTGGAATTTTGTTTTTCAACTTCAGAATTCACCACTACATGGCAATGACTGAAAACAGGAATAATGCACCATTTCTCTACTGGATTTTACCATGGCAATGGAAGTAATTATTAGGGGGTCTGGAATGCGACTGCAACCAATTACAGCATACATGGATGACATGACAATCATGACTACAACAGAAGCCTGCACTAATCTTGTTATTGGGCAAACTAATCAATAACATTGAATGGCCACAAATGCATTTGAAGCCCACTAAGTCAAGGAGCATCTCTATAATTAAAGGAAATATAGTGGATAAGTGGATAAAGCCTGTGAAAAGTCTTGGGAGATGGTATGATATGGACCTGAAGGACACAGTTCTTGTTGGAGAAGTGAGCAGTGCAATGAAACAAGCAGTGCAATGGTTGAAGAGCATAGACAGCAGCGCTTTACTGGGCAAACTTAACTTAAACTCTGGTGCTATCAGTTTTGTCTACTGCAAAGACTTATGTGGCCACTCCCTGTGTATAAGGTTTCCTTGAGAACAGTAGAGAAGCTGGAAGCATTATCAGTTCATATGTCAGGAAATGGTTAGGCGTTCCACGCTGCCTCAGCAGAGTGGGACTGTATGGTAAAGGGATACTGAAGCTGCCAGTCTCATCTCTAACCAAGGAGTTTAAGTGCATCAAGGTTAGATTGGAAATTATATTGGTAGAGTCACACAACGAATGTGTGAGGCAGGCAGCACCTGTGCTGAAAACTAGAAGAAAGTGGGTGGCAAAGGAAGCTATGGAAGATGCAAAGGCTGCCCTTCATATCAGTGATATCATGGGGCAAGTACAGCATGGAAGAGGAAGCCTTGGTCTCAGTTCAGCTCCTCCTACATGGCACAAAGCAACCACTGCTCAACGGAAGAAGTTGGTAGTCAATGAGGTGCAAAATCAAGAGGAGAAGATGAGGTGCGTAAAGGCAGTTTCCCAGGCCAAGCAGGAAGAATGGATGAGATTGGAGAGTGTGGAACAACGCAAGATCATTTGGTGAGATCTATAGACAATAGAACAGAGCAGGATCAGTTTCGTCATCAGGCCAACATATGATGTTCTCCCATCACCGCAGAACCTTAATCTATGGGTAGGAGAGGATCTGCGGTGTTCTTTGTATTCATCAGAAGCTACATTAAGACACATTTTGACAGGATGTAATGTGGGTCTTAGCCAAGGACGGTTTACTTGGTGTCATAACCAGGTGCTGCAATCTTTGGCCTTAGCACTGGAAGACAAGCGCAGCATGACCAATCGGATGTCACCAGTTCCATCAATATATGACACACGAATAACAACATTCCTCCATCCAGGGGAGCAACCACCAAGAAAAGGTATTAAAACCAAAACTCGACTAGGACAATTGGAGGCTGTTGGAGACTTTTCCCACCTAGATTGCCACCACTATCCTTTCGATCTGATATTGTCTTGTGGTAGGGATCAGCACGCCTTGTTCACCTGGTAGGTTTAAAAATGCCACGGGAGGATGCTGTGAATGAAGTGTATGAAAGTAAGAAACTTTGGTATGCTCCACTAGCTGCTGAAGTGGAACAGTGAGGATAGAGAGTCCAGGTTTACCCAGTGGAGGATTTGTGGCACACTCCACAACACGGTTTTTCAGAGACATCAGATTCAGTGATCAAGAGTTGTGACACATAGTGAAGAACTTATCTGAAGCAATAGAGAGGCGCAGCAACTGGCTCTGGTTAAGACGAAAAGATTCTGATTGGGACTTCAAGCACAGTAGAAAGAAAGCAATGTCGATGAAAGGAGTGGTGACAGCTGAGTCCAATATCAGCATGAAGTTTTAACACCTACTTTCATGTAATGGAAATCACCATAATGACCTTGACCTTGATCTCAAAGATTTGCCCAAAATATCACCCAATTTTATCTGTGGGGAAATCAGAAAGCTTTATTTTGTATACTTGTCACAAAGACGGCCAGAGTGGGGGACATCCGACCAGAAACAGGAAAATAAACAAAGATAGAGGTGGAGTTTGGTGGAGCTGAGCGAATGGTCTCGCTCAGCATTTAATGAATGAACAGACAGAAAATAAGTGGTTGCAACAATACAAAAACAGGACACGGCACATTCGCCAAAATAAATAGACAAACAAAAAGGGACTAAACAAAACACGGTGAGCAGATATTTTACTACTACTACGACTGCTATTATTATTATTATTATTATTATTATTATTATTATTATTATTTATTATTATTATTATTATTATTATTATTACCTCTGTCTCCAATCCCATTCTCCACTCGCCGAACACACAACCCTGAGTATGTGAAAACATGTTGCTTTTATGCAGCTGTACTGAGACTCAACTGCTAATCAATCATTCAATTGGAGTTGTGGTACAACTGCACGTGAATTAATAAAGTGCAATTCCCCACGCTCACATATTATTACTTTTTACTTGCACGTGAAGTGCTGTGCAATCCTCATGCCTAAATACAAATATACATTTTAAACACTCATGTTACACAGACCCGTTTATATCCCATGTACCGATGACTATACACCAACATTAAAACACAAGTCAGTTTGCTACAGAAAATGACTAAAGGATTTTTTTGCATGGGGACAGTGATGATAATATTCCTGTGACTAAAATATCCATGTGTGACGGGCTGGCGAGTGGTGATGTCAGGCCAGATGCAGGAACAGAAAAAGCAAAGGCAGCACTGCAGGGCAAAAAATGTGCTGTGCGCAGTTTATTTTCAATAGCAAAAATAAATAAAATATTTAAACAAAAACAGTGCTCACAGAGCAAAATAAATGGTGAAACAAAAACAAAGTCTCGAACACAAGGATACAGGTCAGGCTGGGCAAATTGCTTTTACTGATCCTATATATTTTTAGTTTCACTTTCCTCTCTCGCGCTCTCTCACTCTCTCGTTCCTCCTCTGAACACCCACTCCCAATTAATAAATTAACTAATTAGACTTGGGAGATGACCACCTTCTGCATTAGGTTTTAAAATGGATGGTGCTACCCATCCACGCTACAAAACATAAACAAACTACGGCTTCTCGCCGTCAAATACAAGAAATAAATCATAATAGACAAATACAAAATAGTGGGAGACCCCATTCTAAAAATAAACAAACAATACTGTACAGGGCTCCTCGCACTGTTACACTATGACATCAGTTTTAACCACTAAACTGTCTGTTGTTTTTAATAAATAAGTTATGATTGATTATTTTTTTGTGCTGTTTTTTCCCCCAGGAGCGTTTCTTGTCCCATATCTGTTCTTCATGGTTATTGCTGGAATGCCTCTCTTCTACATGGAGCTGGCATTGGGGCAGTACAACCGCGAAGGAGCTGCTGGTGTCTGGAAGATATGCCCCTTGTTCAAAGGTGGTGCTGCTTGTGTAATGCATAATACCTTGCCACTTTTACCTCTACTTTACATTACTTGAGTTAACAGCCTATGAGTGATATTCTTATTTTTAACCAGATAAGGTTTTCTAATTTTCTAATTGTATAATTTGTTACAGTCATCAACAATTCCAGGGATTATTTTTAAAGAAAAGGATGTGAATTAACACACCCTTTAAAAAAAAAAAAAAAACCTTAAGGACTGTATCAGCAATGTTTTGTTAAAGGCTTTTTTTAAAGCCCATTTTGATTAATTTATTCAAGTTTGCCATTAAGAAATCTTTTTTTCAGTTACTTTAGTGAGGCTTTATTAGTTTATTCTCATTTTTTAAAAGTTCTGTAAACCTAAGCAAATGTTTTTAAAAACTCTTCCAAACATTTCTTAAAGTTGTACTTAAACACATGCATTTAATGATGCTTGTATTTTGGGTCATTATTCTTAAACGTACCTGGATATGGGTTCAACTTGACACAATTGTAACCAGGATTTGACCAAATCCCTACATATTGGTTTGTCCCAGATAGTTCTGAATATCAGTTTTAGATTTTCTCCCAGATTCCTCTCTTTTGCACCATGGGTTGAAAGCTCTGTAGGCTAGACATTGTATTCCCTTGGTTAAAAGAAAGCTGCACTAACTTCTGAAGTTCAGTCAATCAGGGACATATTTTAATATATATATATATATATATATATATATATATATATATATATATATATATATATATATATATATATATATACTTTTAAATAAATAAATACATTAAAACATTTCAGCTTGCTCAAGCTAGCATACCAGTGCCAATTTCAACACCTTTCTTTCATACTCTCACTTCCTCCATACTGACTGTGTTTGCTGCAGTTGTGGAATGCTACTGCAGACCTTTCTTGACTTTTTGTTCAGCTTTTATTAGTGTAACATTATTACTGTGAGCTTTCTGTTTATATATTCTTCATCTTTTGACCTTGTGACCGACCCACATGGGGAACAAACCTGGGAGTCTTTAATTTGAAATTACTTTGACTTATTGTCATAATTTAAAGTGCCCTGAATGAGGGTCACATTGCAGTTGCACTTTAGACTGTTTTAAGTTTGTTTTTTTTATGATTATTAACAAGGGGAAACCGCTGGCTTTGAGTTCCTTATGGAGTCAAAAGAAAAACAGAAAAGGCAGCCAGTGTCTGGAAAGTCAAAGCTTGTAGAGAAAATATCACCAGTGAGAAAACAGATGTTGCAGCTTCAGCCAAGACCCACATTCAGTGGAGCACAAGAGCAGAGATCTCACCCAATCGATCTGAAACCCAGTGATCTTGAAGTCAGCACCACTAACAAATCTGCAAATTCTTGTGACATTGTGTTTTTCCAGGCTAAATTACTCCTTTGATGTATTTGAGCATCAAGAGAAAGGAATATCTTCAAGAAAATTTACAGTTTTGCACCTTGACAAAGGGATAGGCGTCAATATATTGGGAAGGTGGTTTGCTGATCATTGATCAATTCTGCGTAAACACTAAATTCGATCAATTACTGCTTTAGCCTATATTCATGGTTGTCAAATTTTGTAAGTGATATCAGTTAAACATTAATTGTGAACTTTAGTTGAGCTGGCTAGGAAAATAAGAAAAGGATCATATTCTCAAACTAAAGCAAATTTTTAAAAACATTGTCTTGAAGGAGGATAGAGGCTATGTGGTCCAGTGGTTAAAGAAACAGGCTTGTAACCAGGAGGTCCCCAGTTTAAATCCCAACTCAGCCACTGATACCTTGTGTGACCTTGAGAAAGTCACTTAACCTCCTTGTGCTCTGTCTTTTGGGTGAGACATTGTTGTAAGTGACTCTACAACTGATGCATAGTTCACACACCCTAGTCTTGTATCTTGTAAAGCACTTTGTGATGGTGGTCCACTATGAAAGACACTGTAAAAAGATTGTTAGTAATTAAAGGACCAGTACAATACCACCAGACCCATAATTCAGATATTTGTTGTTATTCTTAACTGTTTCATTTCCCATCTTCCTTCCAGCAGCAAAATTCATGCATCCATTTCAAACCCACATTTGATGAAACCCTGCTGTTCAATATGTGGAATGAGCTATCTGTAAATTTGGTTCAATAGTATCAAACTAGCAAACTGTTTACTGTAATGTGTAAGCCTCTTATATATAAAATTTAAATTTAAAACATTGGTAAATATTATTAGATAAGTATACTAGATTTTTTTTTGTTTTGCCCTGTGTAGTACTTTAAAGAGAAATGCTGATGTGTTTTTAATTGCAGAGAATCCATTTGATACTTGGTATAGCTATACTATAATTAAACTGTAAAAACACGGTAATTACAAATATTTCTCTGTAATTGCAAGTCAGCAAAATGCTTAATTATAGAATGAAACATGTGTAGTTATAGCTGTTTAATATAGTGTTGCATAAATGTTTAAGCATACATGTCTATATAAGATATATCTCTATCCTGAAGTCTGTATGTATTCCTAGCTTTATGAGTCAAAGCAGTGTATCTAATTTAATTTAATATAAGGATTTAATGTGCACCTTATTATAAATTGAGTCATTATTTTAAGAATGATGTGGACGTTTAATGTTATGTTTATAGGAAGACTTCTCCCGGCAGCCACTAAGCTTTGTTTAAATTCACTTCCAGAAAGAACAACCCCTGAGAAATAGACTCAATGTAAATTAGTATATTTGTTATTCGAAAAGAATGGTGGAAATCTTCTCCTGAAGCAGTCATTTTTTCTCAAGTCATTGAGACCCTTGTTACAAGGGCAACCAAACCAAATGATTGTTTGTTAAGATGTGATATTTTTGGCTGTCATTAGATTGCCAATTGGGTAATTTGGTTTGTCTTTCATTCAGGTGTTGGGTTTACTGTGATCTTGATCTCCTTGTATGTGGGCTTCTACTACAATGTGATCATAGCCTGGGCCCTCTACTATTTGTTCTCTTCCTTCACTGGGAACCTCCCATGGGTGAACTGCAACAACACCTGGAACAGTTTGAACTGCTCGGACATCTGGACTTTCAACAGGTCGTCCCACAACGTGACACACAGGTCAACCCCAGCAGCAGAGTTCTTTGAGTAAGTCAATAAATAACGATTTAACACCTTACATTGGAGGGATGCTGCATATGTATATAAATGTTTTTCATGTGGCTTTAATTGGTGTAGGGACTCAGGAGCATTATCCAAGAAGACATATTCACAGACCCTTAGCATAGTTATTACAAGACCTCAAAAACTGTTACTAGCTGTTGGGTTAAAGAAATGGCCTAACATTCCTAGAAATGTTTACATTTGGAAGTGTACTGTTTCTTACAGACTTCAAAAAATAAATAAATCATTAAAATATAATAATAATAATAATAATAATAATAATAATAATAATAATAATTGATTCACTTCATTCTTATACTCCAATAACCTTTCTCAGGTCTCTTTCACCATAAGCTTTTCAGATCCTAATGTTCCTATTATGGAAAGTTTTATGAACTTGTGCAAATGACTAAATGCAAACTCTTCATATGATTTGTATAAATCATACATAGATTAAAGTAAAAGGTGTCGCATTTAGGATAGTTACAAACCATAATAAGTTGGCAACCTTACCTAAGTGGAAAACAAAATTGGGAAATAGTCTCTCTTATCTAACAATGTGTAAACACCAGATGCCCTATTTTAAAGTGGTTATCTGCTATTCCTCTTTTGAAAAACATCCCTTTGCACTTGTATTGTTTTAAAATAGGACCCCGGTGCTGTGGTCAGTTACAATAGTGGGTAATGCTAGCAACCGTATATCTTCCTAGGAGAGGCGTGCTGCACCTTCATGAGAGTGAAGGGATCAATGACTTGGGCTTGCCCAGGTGGCAGCTGACATCTTGTTTGACTGTGGTGATTGTGGTCCTCTACTTCAGCCTGTGGAAAGGAGTGAGGACTTCGGGGAAGGTCAGTGTTGTACACATTTGCAAGCCGTCATAAGATTTACTTTCTGAAAAGTTGTTTCTGCCTTCTTTGGAGTCCATAAAAACCACATCAAGGCCATTACCAACATCAGTTGGTTTACCACCATTGTGGAAAGGTGCACAAGCCTAAATCTAGCAACCCAATGTAGCAACCATGATGTACTTGCCCATTAGACTGTGCTAATATTTTTATTTTTTTTGTAAATGTTAGATTGGCCATACTGTTGGTCTGAACAGGCATCAGGTGGTATCATTTTCGTTATCAAAGCTAAATAAAAGAAACAGATTGGCTAATGTCAGTATACTTCCCCTAAGAATCTAGCTTAACTGGAAATGAAATAGGCTGATGTGACGACTGTATTGTAGGTTGTCTGGATCACTGCTACCATGCCATATGTGGTCCTCATCGGGCTACTACTTCGTGGAGTTACCCTCCCCGGAGCCATTGATGGCATAAAGGCTTACTTGAGTGTCGATTTCCACCGGCTTTGGGAGACTTCGGTGAGTCCTCACTGTTTTCACAATTGCACATTTCAAAAGGCTCCAGCCACTTCGTAATTACATGCATCACAAAGAGCCAAATTCCACTTAAAACGTTTAATCAGGCTACTTCTAAGGAGAGGCACAGTCCTCCTTGGCTTTCAAATTGGAGAAGGCTGAGACTGAACCCCCTTAACCATATGGGGCACCTCTTGTGATTGAATAAAATGTATATTGACAACAAAGCCTTTGTTCCTGTGGTACAGCGATTTTTGCTCCTTTATTGGTCCATTTATCTTGTTTGTAGGCAGATGGGTTTCACAGAAAATAAAAACTTACTGAATTCTGCTAGTTAATAGCTACAGAAAAAGAAGAAGGAAGTCATATTAACATTTTTTTTTTTTTTTCAGTTTACAATGTGTAGTCGTCAAGTACTGAAATAAACCTTTTACAACCAGCGAATGAGCCTAGTTTTTGTCATACTAATATGACATCTACAGGAACATTTTTTTAAATTGTGTCAATACCTTGTGACATTTATTATATTGCGGTTTTCTTTACACTTTAAAAAATTGGTCGGGACTTCATATATATTTAATCAAATTGAAATGACTGTTGCATTTTTCAGTTCGTGAATCTGGCTTTTGTAAGTCTATCTAATATTCTACTGGCAATGATGCATATAAACTTGGGGATATTATTTAAAAGCATTTTTACTAGTCCTTTATCCCAACATTGATCTGGTAGAAATCTGGCATACCAGAATATATCTAACTAACAAACTAATTTAGTTTAGTCTTTCATTATAGCAATAATAAAAAGAGAATAAGATGTCTACATGATTCAACAGACCCAATGTTCTTTATAAGCTGTTTTTGCTTGCAGTCATATATGCCTGTTACCATTCATTTCTTCCAAAGGGATGCAGTTGAAAAGGAAAGTATGTCTTTTTAATGTTTGGAGTCCAGCATGGTGCAATACGTGTAAAATTCACTTTTCATACAATTTTGTTTTAATTATTATTAAGTATAGGGGTCATTTCAATACAAACTCTTGATGGTCATCCCCCAGTATGAAAAACAGAGCCTTATTTTGAAAAGGATAAATGAAGTGCAAAAGCGAAGCTACAATTTCTACCAGGAATAAAACCATTCTAACAATATAAAACTAGCAAGAAACAACATACTTGGATGTATACAGAATTAAATGATTGATTATTAACTTATTATTAACCTAATGTAATTATTTTGCAAGTATTAACTTCAGCACCACTTAACTGTTTACATAATAATAACAATAATTACAATAAAATAATTTAAAATCTGATAAATTTATATATATATATATAGATATATATATATATGATCTATATATATATATATATATATATATATATATATATATATATAAACAATATATATTTCTGTTGTTTGTGTGTAAATTCTCTTTTTAGATCTATATCTATCCTTCTCATCACAGAGCATATATATATACCGCTCTACTTACCTGTCTCTAATTTGTCCTAATATATATATAGATAAAACTAACACTTTTCGTCCTATTATAAGAAACTTCATACGTTAATATACTGAATTATATACTATGGATATATAACTCTATACCCCTTAATATATATATATAATATATTTTCATAGATATATATATATATATTATATATATATATATATATATATATATATATATATATCAGTTTCCTAAGGATTTAAATTATATTATGTAAAATAGTACAGTGGTGCTTCAATTAGTATACGATATATATCATAAATATATATATTTTATTACAACATTAATGTATGTAATCGTCATAAAATATATTATTATTAAACCTTAGTCATGAGTTATATATTGTAGTAACAGTAATACTCATTATGGAATATTACATTATAATGTATAAAATAATTTACAAATAATATTATAATTATTATATTTAATGCATTTTTTTCTGCAATATATTAAATAAATATGAGCTATATCCTTCAATATAAAAAATATGTTTAGGCCCTAGTTTACGTAGACATTAGGATATACTCAGATTTTAAAAAATATATATGTTAATACAGAAAATGTTTTCCATGTGGGGCCTATAAGGTCTGTGGGTTTTGCTAAAACCGTGTTGTTGTATGCTACTGTCTCAAATTAGAAGTTTAACGTGTTTGTTCCAAAGCAGCTACAATTGTGTTTTAAGCAAAACTCTTGACAATGTTAAAGAATATAGATAAAGCAGTAACCAATATGCAATGAAAGCACATCAATGTCCTGATAAGATTAAGCTATTCAGCTGCTATATTTCTATTAGGATAATTATGCTTTATAAAGCAGGGTCATGGTTTTATTATCACTAAAATATTTAAAAAAAACATGACCAAGCCCATAAATGTCCTGGCAAAATGGAGGCCACTAGATAATTTGCTACTATTATTAGGCTTTATAAAACAGGGGTATGTTTTATTATCTAAGTCCTTGGTCCCCAGCTGATGAAGTTGTAGAAACACTGCATTTACAATAAGTAAGGAGAAATTCAGATGCAATTTCCCTGAGTACTCACGACCAAATTCAGGAATTAGATGAGACACGTGCGTACAGGAGCAATTTACAAAATTACCCTGTATTCAAAAGTGTCTTTCATCTTTGTGCTGAATGAGTTTCCTGCAATTATCTCTAATAACAGATTTTTTTCTCCTTCTTTGTGTCGATCTCTGTCCATTTGTTTTGCAGGTCTGGATCGACGCTGCCACTCAGATCTGCTTCTCGCTAGGAGTTGGGTTTGGTGTGCTAATAGCGTTCTCAAGCTATAACAAATTTAGCAACAACTGCTATAGGTAAGACTTGACCCATATCAGATTTTTAAATGCGTGGCCATCAGAAGAATGGTAAAATTATAATATCAATTATAATATCTTTGAAGCCCTCCTGGCAGTGCTTTTGACACCAGATTTAAATATGAAGAATACACATGTATTCAAGCTTGCACTCACAAAACATACAGTCACACAGGTGGAAAATTATAATTCACACTGTGTGACTTTATTTTATATCAATTTGTCAGGGGAAAAGCCAATTAACAATACCCACCCTTCCTTTTAAAATGTTCATCCATAACTTTGAATATTAAAATATAGTCTGAGCTGAGGTACAACTCGTAGGGACTGAAAGGAGAAGCTAAATTGTTTGTCTTAACTTCCCTACAGAATGTCAATAAAAAAAGGTTCATTTGTTGACTGAAAAAAAAAAACAACATTTGGTAAAACAATTTTAAGAAGCATGTCCTTGCTCTCCTTTTAATTAAAGATGATTTACAAGTTAATCAGTTGAATATGCTGGTAGAATGTGTTACACACTCAAAGTGCTCACAAGGGTTTTGCAGCATGTCAAAAGATATGGTCAACAGTGCATATAACTTTACATTGAAGGACTTTACCCACATTGCAAAATAAGAAACAAGAACCAACAATGGAAAAAAGAACACACACACAGAGCAAGGAAACACTACTTAAGGCCCACTATCCAGGACCTGAAATATTCAGTGTGTAAATCCACAAAATAGCACACACTAATCGTATGTTATGTTGTTGCTGTTGTTGTTGGGTTTTTTCAGAGATGCGATCATTACCAGCTCAGTTAACTCCTTAACAAGCTTTTTCTCTGGATTTGTCATCTTCTCATTCCTGGGCTACATGGCACAAAAGCACAATGTGGCTCTTGAGGATGTGGCTACTGATGGTAAGTTTTCCAACACTATAGCAATGTCAGATCAGGCCCCCATTCCTGAGCAAAGGGTTTCTTTGCATCAGAGCGCTAAGTTAATAAAGTCTTCAGAAAGAGATGGCGATGTGCTTTTGAAAGTTGACCCTGCACTTCATTGCGAGCTTAAAGGCAACCCCAATATGGTCATTTTAAGCTGTGCTTAGTCCTTTACACTAATAAGACTAATTGGAAAATATTTATTTATTTATTTTTAAAAACAAGTACATAATCTTAGTAGATCTTTTGTCTGTGTAGATTGTAATTACAGGTCTTTTTGATTTGCAAAAGCAATTTGAGACATGAGTCTCTTACTGTAGGTTTTTATTAGATAAGTGTGTCAACAAGGCATATCATCATGTGATTTAAATCCAGCTTGTGTGCACCAAGTAAGAAATAACCCATGACAGGGTGTGTGGTAAGACAGGTCTTGCCGCACACCCTGGAGTGGGTTATTTCTCTTATAAAATGGCAACTTTTTTTTTTTTTTTTTTTTTTTTTTTTAATAATTACACTGGCTTTTTTAAAGAAAAAAATTAGAAATATATTATGTATCCTTCCACTAAGAAAAAAATAGTCCCTGAAGACTCTTTGATTATAGCATATATTTTGTACTTTTTTTATTTGCCATGAACATTACATTGTACATTGCCATTTATATTAAAATTTTTCGAGATTAAATTTCATTTGTGAATTGAAAGCAGACTGGTTTTCTGAGGGAAGATTCATGGAACAGTCAAACATTGCACTGCACTGGCACTCGAGGGAGGGACTTCGATTTGTTGGTGTTTTTTTTTGTAGGAAATGATCCAGCATTTTATAAATAGTGTTAATCCACTGAGTGATGCAGTACTTAAAACTGATTTATAAGAATACAATTAAAGCTATCATAGCCTCCAAAACATGTTGCAATATGTATCTGAAAATGTGTGTTTTATTGTAGGACCTGGACTTGTGTTTATCATATACCCTGAAGCTATTGCTACTTTGCCATGGTCCTCTGTCTGGTCAGTGATCTTCTTCATAATGTTGCTGACCCTAGGTATTGACAGTGCTGTAAGTAGATTTAAACTAGCTTTATCTGTGTTTATATATTGTTTAATTTTAATATATGTATGTAAATATATATGTATGTTTAGCTAAATGTAATTTAATTGTAGCCCAGCACATGGTGGGTTTAACTTCAGCATTTACCTTCACCCACAAGGACATTAGGGTACCTTTACATGAAAGGCATTATATTGACTGAGTTGGTATTCTAAAAATGCCTTTTAAAGTGAAGAAAATGTATTACAAATTAAACAATAATTGCATAATAATAATTGGTTAGAAATTGATTTTAAAACTGCTGTCGTTGTAACACTGCCTTTTAGAGTTTGAATGGTCCAAGGATGCTAAAGATTATGCCTGCAGTGGACATACAGTTCATATGTATGAGTGAGTGTGTGGTTCAGCTAATCTAAGTTTTGATCTGCCTTTTACTAGTTGTTTAGCGTATATGGGTCCAACACCCTCTTTAACATTGAATATCTCCATAGTTACAAAACAAATAGTTGTTGTTTTTTTTTCTCATTTGTTTATAGATGGGTGGGATGGAGTCAGTTATCACTGGTTTGATTGATGAGTTCAAGTTCCTGCGCAAACACAGGGAGATTTTCACCCTCTTCATAGTTGTGTCGACATTCTTGATATCTCTCTTCTGCGTCACAAATGTAAGTTACTTAGTGGCAATTATAAAACAGTTCAGAGAGAAAGGGATCACGTGGAGGTGCATGGACAAAAAAACAATTCATTCATAAAGAACGGCCCGAACTCTCCACTAAAAAAAAACAATCCGAAGCACTTAAAAGTACAATTAATATTACTTTATTATTTCATTTTTGATTAAGAAAAAACTTTTATATCCACCCCAATTATAAAATTTGCATAAGACTACAGTTGTCTGGCACATATAAAGTCCAGTTCTCCTGATATGAGAGCTGATTTCTATGTACAAGAATTTGGTTAAGGATAAATCCGTTCAAGTTCACTCTTTTTCGACGATGGTGAGATGGTTAAAATATCTCTAGGCAATGTCCACCTTTCCAACATGGGGAGAAAAAAATATGTAGGGAAAATATACAAATCGGAGATGAAGTATATACCTGATATGATTAACCCATGACTGTAACTGATCCAACCTATGCTGCTACAGTGGAATACTAACAACTTGTCTATTGTTGTGAAGATGTTTGTCAAAGTGTTGGAATGTTTTTGCCCAGAACAAAAACAGGCAAGCCCATTTTTTTAAGTAGAAAGCAGTCTCAACAGTTGTAGTTGTATATTTACTATTTTAAAACCAAACAAAAGCCATTTTCATTCGCTTGCACTTTAAAATTGTGGCCCAGTCAAAAGTGGATAATTGGGGGCTCCCGAGTAGTGTATCCAATAAAGGCACTCCACGTAGAGTGCAGGATTCACCCTATAGCCTTAAGGTGGGCGGTTCGAGTCCAGTCTATTCCACTGCCGACCATGGACGAGAGTTCATCAGGCACAATTGGCCGAGCATCGACCAGGTGGGAAGGGCTTAGGTCGGCCATGGTGTCCTCAGTTCACCACACACCAGTGACCCCTGTATACTGGACGGGAGCCTGTGGGCTTGCATGTAAGCTGTCCAGAGCTGTATTGTCCTTCGATGCTGTAGCTCTGAGGTGGTTGCATAGCAGGCCTGCAGAGTGAAAAAAAAGCAGTTTCACAAGTTTTGGAGGACAGCATGTGTTCATCTTCACCGCTCTCAAGTCAGGAACAGGGTGGTAGTGGTGAGCTGAGCCTAAAATAATACAGTTGTCTATTTCAAATTTGGAGAAAAAACAGGGTAAAAATCAATTGGTGACTACTAAATAAAAAACAATTTTAAAAAAGTGGCTATTTGCTGATCCTTTTGCTAAACAAGGGATTATTTTTCAGTTTGTATCTTTAAAAGAAGCTCTTCATAGGAAACTAATGGTAACCTCTTCAAAACAAAGAGAGCACACCACTCATGTTGATGTCGACCACTATAAGGGAAGTATACTTCACCCACTTGAACTTACCTCTGCAAAGCAAAGGTTATTGCTAATCACTTCATGACAGGTGGAATTCGCCCTTTAGCAGAATCAGGTTTTTGTAACTGTGTCATATGGTGAGGTTAATTTCAATGGTGACCTCTAATAGATCTCAGAGTTCACAGGTAACCTTTCAAAAATACTTAGATACTGTTTTTTTTCAGTGAACAGAGATCAAGGTCTGGCGGCATCATTTTTTTAATTAATTTATTTTTTTATATAGTAAAGTTTTCTTTGACTCTCATCAGAGTTTATACATTTTGAGCTACTGAATCTTGTAAGTAATTAGATGAACTACCATTTGTCCTTTTCATAATCGTTAACCTTGACAATTAAACTTTGGATGGGATTTGATTATTGAGTTTTGGTCATTGAGGTTTGTGATTTTTTTAGCAGTGATGTAATGGAGACAGAATGCGTTGGATAATGGGCAATATAATGGGCAAGCTAAGTTACATGACTGACATCTCCCGCACAACTCTCTGATTTAGTTAGTAGTGCTCTTGATGCAATGAAAAGAGCCTTAAGAACTTCTTTCATTGCAAACTACTTCTTAAGACTGTGGACACATAGACTGTGGCTGCATGGACACATCAAGTAAAGCATGGAGAAAGACATTTTATGGAAATACTTGTAGAAATGAGATAAATGCATTAACTAATATATGTGTTACTAGAATTTCAGTATACAAATAAAATATGAATTAATTTAATAATTCTTGTGTAAGATAATCTATTTTTTAGTGGTGTTCCGGTACCTTCAAATTTAGGACTACATCACTGTTTTTTTTTTTTTTTATTATAAATTATTAAAGCCTTCACCATCATTTTAGAAGGGTTTATTGGGTTAAGATATATAGTTATAACAAGAGACAGCTGTTTGCACAATCACAGTTTGCTATGATGGATCAATCTACACAAACTGCAATCAAGTTAGATTTAATTCACTCACATGAAACTTCAGCTCTATGCTTATAGTATAACTAATGTGGATGTAAGACAAAATACACCTGATGGCTTCTAATACTTGTCCATAGTGGCAAGGATCATGTATTGAGGCTTTTTTTTGTTTCTATTATTACATTTAGACTTATACTTACAGATTACTTTTAAACTCTACTTAAAGGGATCATTATTAAGAAGGATTGTGCTACCTGACCTCTGAGTCTGGAGGTCATTAGATTAATCACATTTAGTGCTTTCATGGAGAAAAGCATGTGAAGTAAAGGCAGCTTTATTTTAAATGACCAGACCTTAAGTTAGCTAAATAGTTTCCTGAAGTAAAAATATTACCTAGCAAGTATGTCAGTAACATATATCCCCAGCCACAACTGTAAATTCAAAATTACCTTTAGTATGAACACGTTGACAAAAAAAATAATAAATCACACAGTACCTTAATTTCTTTTCTGGGTGACTTACACATGCTGTATCACCTACAGCATGTGTAAGTCTCTTTAGTGTACTTTTGTCTTTAAATGCAAGCACAATTATTTGTTTTGGTCCTAATTAAACATTTAGATCTGCCACTATTTATATTAATTAAATAGACCTTCCTGTTATTGTCGTTGGCTCCACTCATTTTGAACCAAAATCATTTTAACCCCATGTTCTCATTATTGACCTCTCTCCTGATTTGATCAATGTTCAATTTATGACCTGGAAGATTTGAAAAATGTGCTTCTGGTAGAGTTTGTTTTTATTTAAACTTATTTAAGAATTTTATGTGCCAATGCAAATGTTGAAAATGACTTTGTTCAAAATGCACTTTTCCGTCTTAAAACATCTACTACAGCCTGAACTCAGTTGAGACTTTTCTTTCAGGGGTAGCTACTGATATAATAGCAGAGGACTGCTGTGTGTTCAACTCAATGTCAAATCTCATTTTCTCTTCCAGGGTGGTATTTATGTTTTTACTCTGCTAGACCATTTCGCTGCAGGAACATCAATTCTTTTTGGAGTGCTTATTGAGGCTATTGGCATCGCCTGGTTCTACGGTAAGGCGGTCTTCACTTTTCATGTGCTGAAATGCTGATCCTATATTAGTAGCATAATGTCATATTGACAGTAGATAAGTAGGTTCAGGGCTTCACTGCAATGTAATTAGAGAGGCACTTTTTTCTCAAACTGAACTGTTGGTCATAATTTCACCAGTCTTAGCTCATTTTACCCATTGTTTAGTTTAACCACATTTTTGTTTGTGTTTTTTTTTTTTTTTTTTAATAATTACTTGTTGATTATTAAGTAATTCTGTAATGCCTCATTGAACTCCCCTGAGCAGAAAATAAATCTCAGCTAATGCATTCATCAGAATAGTTAAATTAAGATGCATTTTTAATAAAAACATAATTCAGTGATCTACAGCTCCTTTTGTGGTGTTATTCTTGGTTAGTAAGTCCTGTTGTTAGTTCATTGGGCGGTAAAGTCACACTTTGCTACTTCTGGAGAAGAACAATATCCTGTATAATACATATAGCATCACTACAGGGCTTTGTTGGCCTTTTTGAGACCTCAATCATAAAAAACAAAACTTGAAGCACTTTACCCTACTCAGTGACTATCATCTGATTCCCCTGGTTTATAGTCTGTCTAGTTTAACCTTCTGCTTGTGAAAAGTTCCTTTCGGGGACTGGGAGACCAAGGTGAGACATTTAAGAGGAAGCAACAAGTCAGTAAACTCAGAAACTTGTGTTAAACGTCAACTTTATATACAGCACACAACATACCCCCAATACGATGGCTGTTTCATAGTCATAGACAATACTATTACTAACACTTCTAGCATGTTACTGTTTAATTATGCTCTCTACCCCATGGTTTTACCATGTTTGTATTCTATACCATGATTTCACTACATTTTATTCCTTAGCTTTACACGGATAAACCAAAACAGAGGACTGAAAGAGCACAACCTAAATTGCTTAAAGCTTTCTTTGGCATCAAAGACAGATGATTTTACTGTATCCACAAAGTGTATACTTCTGAATATGGATTTGTCAGATAAACTTATTTTTTATTTTAGGAGTTGGACGGTTTAGTGATGACATAGAGGAAATGATAGGCCATAGGCCTGGCCTGTACTGGAGGTTGTGTTGGAAGTATGTGAGCCCTCTCTTCCTCTTGGTAAGTTGATACCCTCATACATTCATTCCTGGTTTCTTCCTGTATGAGATGACTTTACCAAGACAGTATTGCTAATAATCCTGACTTTATTGTATCTGATATCGCCTAAGCACCAATAAATCCAAATTAATATTTTTTGGCCATTGCCATGAATTGATAAAGATAGACAAAAACTGTGCTGAGAACATTATAAAAAAAACAAAACATTGTACTGTGTGTATTAAATATCTGTTGAACATGATGTAATCTTGCTGTCACCTGTTTATTTTGATCTTGCAGTGCATGGTAGTCATCAGCTTTGGAACATTTAAACCTCCCTATTATGGAACCTATGTGTTTCCAGTCTGGGCCAACATAATAGGATGGTGTGTTGCCATATCATCAATGGCAATGGTACCCATATACGCCATCTACAAATTGTGTGTCCTGCCAGGAACTTTTCGAAATGTGAGTATTTATACTGTGAACCTTCTGTACAGTAGCTCTTCATTTATGAATAACAAAGTTATATAAATGTAAGAGTCTTCATTGGCTTCTTTGGTATGCCACCACTTTAAGTAACATAGTGTGTTTATTTAATGTGTTTATTCTTCAGGACTCAACACTGTTGTTCAAACGCAGATTAAAATTTTTTTGCATTTTATTTTGCATTAAATAACTGAGCGGCTGACATTTAAGATTTTCATAAAAGGTTAAGGCTAAGGGTCAAGCTTTCTTGACATTATTTCTACTTAAAATGTTATATTAATTCAGGATATACAAATTGTTCTATTCAATAAACAGTTGCATCACATAGTCTGAATGCTACTAGAAAATTTGAGTTAGCTTCAACAAAACACATTGTTAGGTACCAGGAAGCTGCATTAACATTTAACCTATAGAGTTATCTATGAAGT
This sequence comes from Polyodon spathula, assembly GCF_017654505.1. Classification (NCBI taxonomy): domain Eukaryota; kingdom Metazoa; phylum Chordata; class Actinopteri; order Acipenseriformes; family Polyodontidae; genus Polyodon; species Polyodon spathula. The sequence goes on from NC_054536.1 coordinate 23,171,620, forward strand.
ATACAATACAAACAATAAACCAAAAGATATTCAATAGAAGGAAAAAAAGGAACCATGATAACAGCACTAGTACTAATACCAGGAAAGAAAATGGATTGAAGCATTAGCAATCCTCTAACCTACATTTTGCTATTTTAGTTTTCAGTTTTAAAACTGAGTTTATATATACACACAGTGCCTATAGAAAGTCTACACCCCATTGAACTTTTTTCACATTTTGTTGTGTCAGTGCCTTTGTTTCATGCATGTAAATGATAATTTTTTTCCCACTTATCTACACACCATTCTCCACACTGTTAAGGGGAAAAAAGTTTTTACTGAGAAAAAAATTACATGTTAAAAATACAAAACCAAAAGATCATAATTGGATAAGTCTCCACCCCAATACTTGGTGGAAGCACCTTTGGCAGCAATTCCAGCTGTCACTCTGTTGGGATAGGTCTCTACCAACTTTGCACAACTAGGCAACATTTGACCATTCTTCCTTACAAAACTGTTCAAGCTCTGTCAAGTTCTTTGTGGAGCATTGATGGACAGTAATCTTCAAGTCATGCCACAAATTTTCTATTGGATTTAGGTCAGGGCTCTGACTGGGCCACTCAGGTTTCAGCTTTCTTGTAGAGGTCAGCAGGTTTTCCTCTGCACTTTGCTCCATTCATTTTCCCTCTATCCTGACAAGTGCCCCTGTCCCTGCCGATGAGAAACATCCCCATAAGATGATGCTGCCACCACCATGCTTCACAGTAGGGATGGTGTTCTTTGGGTGATGTGTTGTGTTGGATTTGCACCAAACATAATGCTTTGCATTTAGGCCAAAAAAGTTCCATCTTAGTTTTGTCAGACCACAAAACTTTTTGCCACATGGCTACAGAATCTCTTGAGTGTTTTTTTTTTTTTTTTTTTTTTTGCAGACTTCAAACGGGATTCAAGGTTGGCTTTCTTGAGTAATGGCTTCCTTCTTGCCACCCTATCATATAGGCTAGATTTGTGGAGTGCTTGGGATATTGTTGTCACATGCACATTTTTATTCCAGTCTTGGCCATAAAAGCCTGTAGCTTTTGCAAAGTTGCCACTGGCCTCTTGGTAGCCTCTCTGATCAGTCTCCTTGCTCGGTCATCCAGTTTGGAGGGACGGACTGATGGAGGCAGGGTCTTGGTGGTGCCATACACCTTTCTCTTCTTAATAATTGTCTTGACCATGCTCCAAGGGATATTCAAGGCCTTTGATATTTTTTTATACCCATCCCCCGATCTGTGCCTTTCAACAACTTTGTCCCAGAGATCTTTTGAAAGTGTGTGTGTGTTTAATAAAAACAACCTCTACTTTTTGTCTCAATCAAGAAACTAGCCTATGCAATCACACCTGAGAGAGAGCATCACCTAGTGGAAGATGGGGAAGTTCGTCAGTTTAACGTAAGTTTTTATTATATTTTCGATTGTTTATCAACCAACTTGTTCTGTCCTAATGTAAACACAGCTAGTCTTCTCAAATAAAACCAGAAGTGTACTTTTACGTGTTTCTGATGGTAGTCTCTGTAATGGGTCTTAATGCCTGTCTTCGCAGCTTCGCCACTGGCTGATGATATAAGATGTCTGAAACTCAAAAGTCCCACTTTTAAAATACGGGAACCAGAACCCAAGGAACTCCTCTGCACATTGGAGAGTTTGAGTGCCTGTGTGCCAATGGAACAGTAAAAATCATTCATACGTTATCTGTAATTGGAAATGTGACTGTCAAGTGACAATTTACATGGCATTAATCTCTATGCTGTTGATTTATGCCAATATCAATCTAATACTAAAGCTATAAGACTGTTGGGTATTCTGGCAAACCAATATTGTTTTGTGACCTAAGTGTTACTGGAGGTCTTAAATTTTATGGATTAATGTTGCTGCTACTTAAGGGTAGTGTTACGTGGAAAAAAAAAAATACAATTGAAAAATAAATATAAAATGGTGTGCCAAACATGGTTTCAATATACAGTGCTGTTTAAAATATATACAATGAGGTTCAATATATAGGACCGGACCCTCCTGTAATATATATATATATATATATATATATATATATATATATATATATATATATATATATGATATATGATATATAGTACACTATTGGACTACCTCAGTGTGACAATTAGTTCTAATTCATTGAGTCAAATGATTTTATTATTATTATTAAAACAGTATTACAAATTTTGACAAATAAATAAAATAATTCAAATTAATATTATTATTTTTAGTTAGGCACTCCATTGGAGTACTGAGGTACTTTCAAATATACAGCATTAAGACATTTTCTTAACAGCCATCTGATGAAACAGATTTTTGATGATTTTATTGCATTGGTCTGGTTTATTAATTTACAGGAAATAAAATAAGAATTCTTTACCAATATTTCTGTTTCTTTTTTCATTTCTTTTTTCCCCCTTCGAAAGATTAGCTGACTGCAGAGTGTGTTCAACTGTACCTTAAGGAGTGTAATAGCAGTGCAGGTCAAACCAGTGCAGGTTAATATTGTGAAGGTGGCACTGTTTACACTGTTATAACAGTTTTACCTGAACACACATGCTAGCAGCATGGTTACAATGCTACATGCTTCATTCATGATAAAGTAACTGTTTTTATATTGTAACTCATCTTCTGTTTCTCCAAATGCAGGTCATTAAATTGTGACACAGCCTCTGTGTCAACATATACAGGTGTCAGAACGCACTTAACACAATGTTCAGTTCCGCTCACCAGTGATCCGAGTGAGTGGAAAAACTCTTGATCTGAGCTGCTCAGTTACTTCACCCACCCACTATATAAGCTGTACTTGTTGACACAGATGCTATGTCACCATATAAACACCTGTACCTGTTGACAAAGAAGCTGTGATAATAATCACACAGTTAAACAGATAGTTTCACAAATCAAATAGCATTGTAACCATGCTGCTAGCAGGTCTGTTCAGGTAAAATTGTTGTACCAGTGTGAACAGTGCCGTCTTCACAGTATTAACAGTATTTGATCTGCACTTCTATTACACTCATTGCGGTACAGTTGATTGCCCACTGCAGTCAACTGATCTCTCCAAGAAAAAAAGGGGAAAAAAAGAAAACAAACTGGTAAAGAATGCTTATTTTATTAATTCCTACTGAAAATCTATTTTACCTGTTTTTTAAACTTCCCCAATCCTCGCTTCAGGTTTCCGATACCCGGTTTACGAACGCAAGGTTCTAACTTCCACGTGTACCCAAAACTATGAGACGCCACTCGCCAATAACAACATTTCTTAACAGCATATATTTGAAAGGACCCTGTTACTCCAATGGATTGCCTAATTAAAAATGATAATATTTATTAGAATAATTGTTTTTATTTGTCAAATTAAGAAACTTAGATTTGTAGTACTGTTTTGACTAATTTTAGTTTTCCTATTAGATTCCTTCCTACATCATCACCTTCAGAGTGTGCAGTGTCGCTTAATGTCAACAGCAACATTTAGAAATTATCACGACTTTAACCAATAACAGAAGAATTTAATCAAATGTGTTAAAAAAAGAACAAGGAAATGAAAATACAAGAAGAAAAAAACGTACTGACAAAAACCTCACAGTCATGTTTGCATTCAGTGGGAGAAAAGAGAGAATTTCACCAGATATCTGAAAAAGATATCTAACATATCCCATTTTCACACATGAATCATGCATTTCGCAAAAGTAGAGTCTGACAAGCTATTTTCCTAACTGGTATGACTATGTTCCCATTTCTAGTGATACAAGATAAAATACAGGAATCCATCATCATTGAATATCTCATTAGTACAGTTCTTAGAAGCAAGGTGGCATAAAACAAACAAACAGCAAAATATCACTTGCTTTAAAATATATATTTGATTTGGGAAACTTGTTGTGCTCTTTAAACAACCCCAAAAGGAGAATTTCAAAAGAAGCATGGCATAATTACAACCATGTCAGTCTCATAATCACACTGCAATTGACATTAGCGATGGTTTATTATGCAGAGCAGAAAGTGGACAACTGAAGGTTTTTTTGATGTGAACAGATGATTGTTCTGGGGAAGGTCAGTTTCTTGTAGTATTTTTTAAGGTTGGAAGGGTTCAATTCCATTTAATTCCATGTTTTGTTTTTCCTTTTTAAAGCAACAATCTATCACTTCAAAAGGTTTTGAATAAAAAGGATGTGCTTTCCTGTTCAGACGTCCTCAAAATTGTTGTGCTGAAGAGTCTCACCATAGCCCATCAGTGTCCAGGGAAGGCAATCCTCAGCAATAAAGTACTCATCTTCTTTTGAATGGTGCTTTTGATGTCAGGCATACATCAGTGTCATCTAATCAAAGTAGTTAAGGTGGCTTCATGTTAACTAAATTGATGATGCTGTTGTGCTGTGTTTAATTATATCAACTGAAAAAAAGACTGTTAGATAAAAGGAGCTTTCTTCATTCCCTAAGTCCCCATGTTAATTTCCAAAATTCTGTTTTTGCGTGCATTTTCTTCTTATAAGTGATATGGCGTTAATGTTGAACCTGAATTGTTTTTCCTTATGAATTCCTTTGTTGCAGTCTCTGTGAGCTCTTTTGTCATTTAGAGATTAATTTAAGGATCAAAATGATTCATTGCAAAATGCACTTGTAGAAACATCAGTTCAGATTCAAAGTGCATAGTTCATTTTTTCAGTAAGCAAATGTGATTGGTAATTCATTATTGTGGCCCAGTAAAATGATGCTATAAAAGTTCACTCATTCAGGCTAGTTTGCATGTACCACTTTCCCGGTATTTTGACATCTACAAAATACAGTTTGAATTGAGAAATAGTGAATGTTTATTAACAAGTATTTGTGGGGCTCCTGGATATTTTATTTTTATTTTAAATACATATACATTTATTGTCGGAAGTCAAATCTTGTAAATAAATAAATAAATAAATAATAAATAATAATAATAATAATAATAATAATAATAATAACATTAGTTCAACTTTCCCCTTGTCAACCCAATGAAAATGCATTTAATAATGAAACCTGAATTTTGTAAAGGCTATTTTTAGTTGTGAGGTGTAATGTGTTCAGTTTGTATTATGTTTTCTTAAGATGTTGTTTCATCTTGTAATGTTGTTTATATCCATTATGTCTAGAAGTCCTGTCAACCTTTTGCTTTTACTAGTGAAATATTTCTACCTCTTAGCACGCAAGGAGTTTAAGTTGCAAACAAAATATAAACAGGTGTGTATTTTTATTCAAATCTCAAGCAGTGCTATAAAAAGAAAAAAATCAAATAGGTTATCCAGAAAATAGTTTTTTTTAATCAAAAGTGGTACCTCCTATTATTTTTATTTATTATAACGAAAGGGCTCCAAATTATTAACAGATATGCTGGCTGCAAATAAAGATTTTTTATTTTGTTTTTTCCGCCAAACCTCATTTTGTGCACCAAGAAGTGGATTAATAATCCACTAAACAATGGATATTAAGATCCATTGTATGTATATTATGGTTAGTTAATATTACTTTTATGTTAGACAGCATACTTTAAATATTAAAAATATAAAAAATAAGTGGTTATGTGTATGTACCAAGGAAAGAGACGCTGCTTCAAGAAATACTATATACAGTACCCTATGAATTTGCAGAATGCTTTAGTTTATATGTGTTTAGTATCCTGTGATATGGGTTTTAACTCTTCATGTATTACTGTTTCTGAATGAATGGATATTTGACATGTCGCCAGCATATTTTACCTTTGGGTTTGTCTCTGAGCAAGGTGAAATTTCTGTAAAGATTGTGTTTTAAAATGCATCTGAATGACTTTCCCATGAAACACTGAGTTTGTCAAAAATTTTCCATAATTACAAGTGCACATCCCTAGTGGTCATTTTATTGCCTCATAACAGAAATCCCACCTGGCTCATGCTTGATAGTCACAAAGCACGCTGATGACTTTATTAAATATTTGCAGAAATAGTAATAATGATTATTCAGTCACTGGATAATAAACACATAACTCAATTAAAATTCTGCAGACCTAACGGATATAAGGCATTCCTTTAAAGTGTGGGATATTCCACTTCATGTCTTGTATGAAAATGTATGCTTGTTGGTTGAAATTGAAGTAATTCAATAACAATTCTGGAGTAAATGAAGTCCCACCTAAGAAGGTAGTTTTTAATCACTGTTGATGTAAAATTGTATATTCTTTAAGAAACAGTGAACATGATTAAATATGATTAGAATAAAACAAAACACTCAATTAAAACATGGGGAAATGTAATTACAGAAATGTTGAAATGTAAAAGTTTTGCTGCTCTATGAAAATATATCTGTCTTGTGTGTTTCAAAATGACTGCAGTGCTGTCTTTGTATAATTAAAGAGGTTGCAACACAAATGTTTTGGGAACACAAACCATCCTTAATTGTGTGTGCTCAGCTAATATTTACGTACAGTCTGTGCAATCATAACAATGATTTCCTGTTTGCGTGTTCACAATGAAGTGCAATTTGCTAGTAGGTTCTGAACTGTTCAGAATTCGAGCTCCTTTTATTATGTACTGTTCATATTGTTCATTGGATGATCTTGTTTGTATGAACCAAGTAAATGTCCAGTTGTATTTTAGCTAACTGTTTGTGTACTATACGTTTTAATTTTTTGTATTATTAAACTAAATGTTTTGTATTATTTGACTACGTAACATATATTGTAAACAAAAATAATAATAAATAAGTTGAATTAAACTATAAAACAGATTCCTAAATCACTGACTTCTAACTCAAAACACAGAGGCATTACAAAGGCAATGAATGGTTCTGTCCTAAGGAGCAATGGCAGCTGGAATGGAATTGATTGTAATTTCGTCATACCTTCATAGAACTCTTGGTTGGGTTGCACACACTATTCGAAGGAATACAATCAGTGTTCCCAAATTTTTTCTAGTTATCACAACATACTGTTGAAGGTGTTTCATGAAACATTTATTATCTTGTCTATACTTTATCTCACTATTTACCGAATTACTACATTATACATTGACTAGTGGGATCTTGCCTGTGTCTAACAATCCAAAGTAATACAATTTTACACAAAGAGATTATTCACAAATTGCAGACTGCTTTCAATGTCTGAATCTTATTTCTTTCTGTAGGGATATGTGTGATTTTGATTTTTACCACAGGACACACTTCCAGTGGAGAAGGAAGTCACAACTTTGATAATAAAAGGTCAAGGGGTGTTAGGGTTGCCACCTTTTCCACAGACCAAAACTAGACATATTTCTCAGTCAGCCTTGGTCTATCAACACTGCAGTACACCATAATACAGTTTAACATAATACCTACCACCAGGTCTCAGTATAAATCAATAATCATGCAGTTTATATAATCAGTATATATAGTATTGTGCTATTGATAGTTCTTGCAATCAAACTATTTCTGTTCAGTTTTCAAGTAGCCTAAACTTACTTCTAGATGAATGCAGTATTCATAATTGTGCATTTAAATATATTGTAACATGATGGTTATGTGATTTCATGTAAATATTTTTGAAAAATCAAATCAAAATACAATTTAAGCGTGTTAATAAATAATAATAATAATAATAATAATAATAATAATAATAATAATAATAATAATAATAATATTTACGGAACCATCATAATTTATAATATATTTAAATGCACAATGATTTAAACTGCATCATCTACCTGTAATTTTAGGCTACTTGAAAACTGAACAGGAATCATTATGCACGTACCTTACATATTGTTAATGCTGTTTCTGATTTTGGCACTTAGCATAACCGTTTGTCACTCACTGAAGTTGATTTTACAGGAACTGAAAAATCTACAGATTCCAGTTACTGATACTGCGTAGAACAAAGTTTTTTTTTTTTTTTTTTTACAGTCATACAAAGTTATAATGCTCTTCTATACCAAATAAGTCATAAACATTGTTTTAATTAGTCTAGTTAACAAAACATGCTAAATGTTTAGATGCAAAACTGTATATAATGCACAATATGTAAGTATTGTATATGTAAAGTTACAGTTTACTTTAAATGGTTTTATTACACGTAGTTCTAATTCAAATCACAACAGCAATCTCTTATAAACTGTAATTCTATTTTACTTCATTGATATACACAGAAGGCAAGAGGATAATTTTATATTATTAATATTAATATTAATTGAATATTTCAACTTACAACAAATCTAGTTCAAGTGCTTCTAGTGTATTAACCGTGCTCCATAGATTCTGCCAATCTGCTCTCGCTGGATCAGAATGTGTTGAGACTCGGAGTCCAATTAAAAAAAGATGCTTTTGTCTGATAAGGGAGGTTTGGAACTTTCAGCAGGTCCGTCTGACCTTCAATGCAATGAACTCCTTCTCACAGACCTTACACAGATCTCCTAATAATAATTTCTACTGGTTTTATGTTCTTTAAAAGCACATTACAGTATTTGTTGCGGTTTCACAAATGTTCAATTTGTTTCCGAAAGAGCAGTCTGCTTCCAATATCTGTGACATGCTTGGGTCAGTTTCTGCTCTCAGTTAGTCAGTTCCTGCTCACATGTGTGGGTGACTTAAAAGCCTAATACCTGCAAAAACTTGAATCTTGTTAGCTGGGCTCCCATCTCTGCATTCCCATTTCCATCGTCAGTGGGCAAACACATTTGAACTGAATCTGGGTCCATCAAAGAACCGCACGCCTTTGCAATCGAGGCCTTCCATGCAAATGGATCTAATGACTTATAGCACAAAAGGGACTTGCCAGAACTGTCTGTGACAGAACACTACATGGAAACACAGACAATCCGAAAGTACTACCAAAATAAGAGTGAGAAAAAGGTGAGGAATTTTAGTTTTTCCATGGAAATTGCCCCATATATGGAAAACTGTATAAAATTATATTCTGCAACCTCTACACAGACCGGAGAATGTTAATATAATGAGAAAAACGGGCTGAAGTTAGTTAAACTACCAAAGTTTTAATTGTTTTATTCACTGGTGGTTTCATTGTTTACTATTTTAGTTGCACTACTTATAGTATTTTTTACACTGTGTGTTTTATTTATTTTTATACCCAAAGAGCGACACCAATAAGGGGTTAAATGTATGTGTTTTATGTACCCAAAGGCAGACCTCAATAAGGAGTTTTATGCATGTGTTTTTACCCTTTTAATTATTTTATCACAGTCATGGTCACAAGTGATTGAGCCTTTAATTCTAGTCAGGTGCAAGTCATTAGCGCCCCTATATAACTGGAACCAAAAGAACAGGAAGAGAGAACACAGTGGGAACACATTGGAACTGGATGGCTGACATTTTGGAAACTGAAGAAGAGAAGCAGCACTGGAGCCTAAACAAAAAAGATATTGAAAAGAAGCAGAAGTAAATAAACTGGCACAACTAAATGCAATGAAGAAAGTTAAGTACTCTTTGCATTGTTGAGATTAAGAGAATAAACAAATAAGTGTGCTAGAAATGGAGCTAGAAGAAATGAGACAGAAACAGGATATTGAGGAGCTGGCACACCCACAATTCATGGAAGTCTGCACCACCCCTAACAGACTGAAAGCCACCAGGGAGACAAAAGAAGGTCAAAACAGCTGGGTTCAGGTAGGCAGAAGGAAAAAAAGAAACTTCGTCAAACACAACCACCAGAAATCAAAACATCCAACTAATTTGAGCCACTTCAAAATTTAGATGATCTAAACCAACACCAAGAGAACGAAAGGGACAACATCCAGGACCCTATTAACAGTGGTGGCCAAACAGCAAAAAGAAGGGAGGTCATGATTGTTGGGGACTCCATATTGAGAAACCCAGCAAGTTCAGTTTGCAGTTTGGACCCCCTTACTACAATAGTGTGCTGCCTTCCAGGAGCCTTTGTCACACACATCACTGAGAACGTGGACAGGCTCCTAGAATGAACAGGAGACAAGTAGTTGTCCACATCGGTATAAACAACATTGGAAGAGACAGACCAAAATTCTTGCAAAAAAAATTCAGAGAGCTAGGAAGGAAATTAAAAACAAGACAAAAGCTGTGGTATTTTCTGGGACACTGTCTGCCCCTTGCAAAGGTGCATATGGACAGCTGGAAATAATTAATCTAAACACATGGCTGAAAATGTGATGCACACAGTAAGGCTTCACCTGTCTTGAACATTGGACCACATTCTACAACAAGGACTATCTATATACTCGGGACAGACTGCACTTAAATAAAAAGGGAACCAATCTACTTGGAGAAAAGATCCTCAAGCAGGTTCAGAAGCATTTAAACTAGAAAGGAAGGGGGGAGACAAAAAAAACCAGAAGGGAGACCACATCAAAACAACAGCAACAAGGATAAGACAGCCAATCTAAATGTTAGAAGTATCAGAAACAAAATGTTAGAACTTGAAGCTACTGCACTAACAAGTAGTTATGATGTGATAGGTGTTAAAGAAACTTGGTTGTCAGGGATTGATGGAGACGAATATAATACAGTCGCTCCCCGGGTTATGCAAGACCCGACTTGCGCAAATTCGACCTGACGCAAAAAGTTCCATAAGGCATAAATAAAATTTTCGAGATGCAGAAAATATTGCGTAGCGTATGGAAACGCAAAGTAGAGCGGTGTGAGGAGGAATACAGCAGTAGCATCTCCTACAAGGGAAGGCTTTGCAGTCTCACAGCCTCTCAGTTGTAAGCAAAAGAATATTGATTTACAGGTACAGTAATTATTCTGGTTTTATATATATATATATATATATATATATATATATATATATATATATATATATATATATATATATTATACGGTATATATACGTTTTTGACTTACGTAAAATTCGGGTTACGCAAGGCTTTCCGGGATGGAAAAACAAGGAAGAAACAAAGACGACTACACGGCGACCTGATATAATTTGTATCACTATCCTTTTTGTAGGCAGTCTATATATAAGCCAAGGGACCAATATAGCAGGGGCGGCACCACGCTTGGGCCTGAGGGGTCTGGGCCCACCCATTTTGCTCATGGGCCCACCCAGTTATGGAGTGATTGACAATTTAAAACATTTCATGCCAAACCGTATCAAACTGTATTCCGCTGCGGCGAGTCTAGCTCCTCCTCGTGGTTAAAAAAATATATCTGTACCACCCACCCCAGTACAGTTGTCATGGTTATGAAAAAAAAACTCATTAAATATTCTTATAATTCAAACCGATGTAAACTGGAAGATGTTCTCGAGGGTGTACATTCAGGAGGACTCACCCCAGTTTCACATTATGGAGTTCAGATATTGCAGGACCTGTACAAAGACTTCACCCTAGGATATGTGCGAAATGGACAGCTGAGTTTTGAGGGGTTTCTATAGTGAAGTGGAACACCCTGGCTTCTGTTAAATGGACTGTGCCCCCTGTGAAATACTTTTCTAGGATTAGGGTTAGGGGTGTGGCAAAAAGGCTGGTGGTGTGATGTCACTAAACAGTCTGACCAATCATGGTGAACTTAAGACATTTTTTCATGACACCGGGACACAGTCATCTTAGTTGTCTGCCTTTTTATTTTCAATGAGAGGGTGTTTTTATTTTGTATTTTATTTTGAAATGTATATAAAATGATCAATAGTTTTAAATTTTGAATTAGATTGATTCATTTCCTTGTTTGTTAATAGAATGTTTTAAACTGCTACAGATTTTTGGTCAACAACTTGATCTTCCAGTCCTTCCAGTCGTTATCAACAAACTCAAATGCTGTTAAATAATAAAGTAGTAAGATCTGCTTCTGGGGAACCCTTGGTCTGGTGCACTGATGGAAGAGTCCTCAGGATCCTGTTCTTTAAAGAATCAATGAAGTTTTATAATATTTTCTGCACCCACATATGCCAGGGGTCTACTACTTCAATCCTCATAGGTCTCATTTAATCACTTTTCAGTGATTTAATTGAGAACATTTCCATTATAGCAAGCCTTAAGGAGTTGCTCTCTGGCACTTGGGGATCTCAGTATGTATATCATCTGCATATAAATGTTCCTCATTTTATACATTTTTCAGCTCCCGGGGTTAAGTTCTTATAGTGCTGATATTTAAAAAAAAAAAAAAACCTAAATACATATGATGCTCTGCATACTACCACATAATCAGACCTCCTCAGACCAAAATATGTGCTAATTGCATCTGTATTAAAATTAAAAAAAACTATAGCAACATGCCCCCAGTAACAATTAGCCCCGGTCTCCCCTAATAAAATAACTGAAAGATTATATATATATATATATGGAAGATGGGGGTGGGCACCCCCCCTCCCTCATATATTTCCTGGCATCAGTCTGTAAAGCGCTTTTGCCACTCTGCAATCTACTTTATTTGTAAGATAAATGTTCAAGCTTTAAAATGATACAATACTTGAGGTGGCACAACCAGGCTACTGATCTGATTTAACTCCTACAATGTAAGCTAGCAGTCAATAAAGTGGCAACTATTTAAAAAAAGGGGGTGGGGGGTGGGGGGGGATGTATTTCATGGCATACTCTGTGAATGCCTGCTTGTGCCATTCGCAAATCTACTTTATTTTGAAGATAAATTATTTTGAAGACAGTCTCCCAGGTGTTCCTCGAATGCCAGTGTTTGCAAAGATCACCACAAGATAGCACAACTCCACTGAAGCTGGCCATGACAGATGAAGATCTGGTATTGGTCCAGATCACAGAAAACTGTCAAAACTGGATAGTTTCCACTCGATCATCTATAACGTTTTGCCTATAAGTGTTTCTCAATGTATTCCACTATAACAGTGCATCAGAAGGTACACATTCTTGGCTTTGACAGTCTCTGGCTATGGTCAGTCAGTGTACTTTCTATATATTTTTTTTTTTTTTTCTAAAACAATTTTTTTTTTTTCTTTTAAGTACCCGAGCTAAAAATCAATAAATAAATACAAAAGCAGAGGCCAGACAGCTCTGCTGCTCACTTGGTAAATAGTCTGGTAATCTGAAGGTGTATTCATCTTTTCAAGTGCTGCTGTGTGTATGTAGGGCTACACAATGGTTTTTTCTTAATTAATTGGACATATATTTGTCCAGATGCAACAACAAAAACAAATATCTATGGATCGAGCACAAGTGATTGTTTGATTTCTTAGAAACGTGTGCTTGTGCAAATAATGCCCTGATAAATGTTTCAAAATGAAATACTATACTGCAAAAGTGGGACAGCGGAGACCTATTGTTTTTCATATTACTTGAGGCTACAAAGGATATAGTGTTACAGTAATACATGCTAATGAAAAACAACTTTAACTATATGTCTATGGCAATGATTGCTGGCATAGAATAAGAGTGATAAGCAGCCAAAAATGTGTTATTTCGATATATTTGTCCCAAATTGATTTTTTGTATATAAGATAGATATAATTTGACTTCAAAAAGAGATCAGATTCCACTAAAAGGTGTAATCAAGAATTTGAAGGACACCTTAACCAAAGAAACCGTCTTATGCATTCCATACAACACCTGAAATTGCCTGCAACTGGTATGTTTTCATTTCTACACGGTATAGGATTGATTATCAAGTCATGTAATGTGTCAAGCAAATGCTTTTGTGTTAGTAAAGCAGTTTTTAATGTCAGCACTAAGAAAAATAAACTACCAAAGCTATTTCAGTTTTAAGTGTCTTGCCTTTCAATAACTGTCTTTTCGAATATCAGCACCAGCTAGCAGGGGCATCACCTTGTGTTCTACTTCCAACTAGTAAATGCATATTTAAATAAAAAATATTGAGTTTCTCTGTAACAACAGTCTTTCAATAATGACATATATTGATGATAAGCACTGGTTTCTGCTGCAGTTTGTGTGTCCCGCCCCTGCACAGCACTTCATGTGCGGGTAAAATATGTGAGCACGGGGAATTGACTTTTATTAATTCACGCGCAGTTGTACCGAGACTCCAATTGAATGACTGATTAGCAATCGAGTCGCGGTACAGCTATATAAAAGCTGCATGTTTTCACGCACACGGGGTTGTGTGTTCATGAGTGGAGAACGGGAAAGAGAAGGAGAGTATATTAACAATTGTTATTTCATGGTGGAAGCTTGTTGGGTTCATCCAGGTGTGTTTTGCCAACGCGCCCTTTGTTTTGTATGTCGTTTATTTATTATTTAATAAAACTATGGACGTCGTAGCGTCACAGGTTCACCACTCTACCTTTGTTGTTCTTCGTCCTTCTTCTGGTCTGACGTCACCCCTGCAAAGCCATCCTGTTCACATGGCTATATTTCACTTGACTCAAATCAATGAAAAATATATAATATAATATGCACTCAACTCTACAAAAATAAAGCTCTGTAACTAATACTAACATTCTCTAACTAATACAATTTCTGCAGTTAGGAAAATTTAAGTATTATAATGACCTTAATGTAAATAAAAAATGGTGTTGTGAAAACCCAAACATGCATAGTACGAGAGAGTCAGGTTGAAATCTGCAACACAGTGGAAGAACCCTGTCTCTATTTTGAAGACATTCTCAACACTATCACTGTAAATATATAGCATATTTGGTATTCTGTTGTGTTTTCTGTGCCCATTGCTGATAATAATTTATTGACTCTCCAGCTTGATAAACTCTCTGGCCTAATTAAATAGCCAATTGGACAATTAGTTAATTAAACTAAACCACCTGGAAACCGGTGTATAAAAGGCTGCAATCACACTTAGTTACAAGGAGATGTGGCTGCATGGAGCTTTCATAGTTGTGTCAGTCAGTTGCTGGGCAAAAAAATCAAATAATGATTTGTTTAACACCCAGGAGAGATAGGGGCCTTTCTTGGCCTGGTATAGGGCCACTTTGCTTTATTATTCAAACTTTTATTTAGTTTATGCGCGAATATTTTTTTGCTTTGGCACTTAAAATATATTTATTTGTATACGTGTGATCACTGCCTGCCTTACTGCTCCGCTACCCTTTGACACTGTTATAATAATAGAGCAAGGTCATCTTTTTAAGGGCTCTGTAGTCTGAAAATGATTACGACTACAATGAACATCTAATTATTTGTATTGTTATAAATGCTCGATATGTCATTTCTATATTAATGAAAACCTACCCTTATTTAAACACAGGTTTAAAGCCAATTCAAATATATTAAATAGATGTTGATATAAACAAGTACAATACTAAAGTAGAACTGGCAAACAAGTCCATTGGAGTGACCCTGAAAGGCACACATTTCTTTAGGTAAAGGTGACTGTAGTTAAGTAAATAATCTGGTTTTGAGGACAACATGTAGGATCCATTTTGTATTGCTTTTCAGGGCAGGTATTATTGTGACTTGTGTGTGTCCTGTTGTGAGGTTCTTAATTTAATTAACTTAACTTTTGTATACTTAACAGTTTCTGCAAATGCTAGAAAACAAAAGCAAACATGGAGCAATAGCTCAACAGTCCATCAGATATTTAGCTGTTCCACATTACTTCCATTTAGTGCAATATATTAATAAAGCAGTATAACAATATGCACCTGGTGAAAGCGTTAAGCATCAAGTGGCATGGGAAAGACTACACTGTATTTTCTGACCTTTGCTTTCAAATGGAAGCCTGTTTTATTAAAAAGCTTGCAATACAAGGCTGTGTATCCATTCTATTAGTTTGACAGAGGTTCCTGTTTGTTTCAGCCATTGAAACCCAAATTGCATTTATTGTACAGCAATGGCCAAAAGTTTTGCATCACCCTATAGAATTAAGTAGTTTTGCTTCATAAAGTCAAAATTAAACCTGCAGAACAATGTTACATTAACATATTGAATGACGTATCACTTTGTAGTTGTCCTATACGTTACGAAAAACTGAAAAAATGTGACATTACAAAGTCTAACATGAAATATTGTACTACTTTTATGGCCTTATGTAGACTTCTGAGATTTTTGTAGTTTTGATTACATGATTTAAAAAAATATCTAAATTTTGTTCATATAGTTGTTGTTTTTTTTGACCAATCCTAAAATTCTAGGTGATGCAAAACTTATGACCATAGCTGTACAGCCAGTCTTAGCATCATACACACATGGTTAGTGCTTTCTGGGACATTGAAAACTTTGGATATTAAAGATTGAAATTATTGATTTAATTCGGTCTTCTGTGTTATAGAAAACAACCCAAACTAGATCACATTCACTTTTGAAATTCATACCCCTCTAGGACATGTGTGCGGAACACTTTTATAACAGTACTGGGACTTGTAGGGTCTGCCCCACTGAAGTGCTTTCAAATAAGCTGACTTACAACATTCAAATGGAGAAGTCACAAAATGGTGCCACTGAATCGTGCCTTTAACTGCTCCTTAGGCAGTTATAACAGCAAGTGTACAGTTTATCAGCAGATAGCGAAGGGGTTGCACCTTGGGCCCCTGAGGTTGCATGGCAGATTTAAACACTGTTGAAAACAAATATTTACAGTGCATGGGGCTCTTTACTGTAAGAAACACAATGTAACATACAAGGTTGTCTAATCTTAATAATTTAAGCAACAGCAGGATAGCAGTATTTCAATTATTTAAATGCCAACATATTTAAATACCACAGCCATTTCAAATAGGATCCTATGATATATCTGCATACAGTACACAGACTAAGTTTTATTTATATATTAGTTTTCAGAACAAATAAAAAGGCTGAGATACATTAATGTATTTTTTTTTTTAAATAAAAATATTTACAGGTATCAAATGATATTTTTTTTTTCTGTTTTGAGTTTGTAATTCCAACTACCTTGTCTTGTTTTTGTATTTTTCTTTTTTTTTTTTTAAATCTATAACAATTTTCTTGCTTTGAAGGGAATATCAATACTTACAGGATGTTTGCTATTTAATCAATCGAAAAGAGAAACAGCGGCAGCAGAGTAGCAACAAGTAATTGTCTTGCCCTTTTCCCAGATAAGCTTGCATGATCCTGAATTTACTCATTTCATTAGAGTACAAGAAAATACAAAATACCATGTAAGGCCATGAAAACTGAAATTTAAAAATGTTGTTGAAAAATGACAGTTGAGCACAAATTAAACACACATTTTGAAGATATAACTTTCCCCCTGTATTTAATAAGTACACCTAAAGCAAACCCATTGTGTGGTATTTTATAGGAAACTTAATGGGAAAAAATAGTCCAATGGTAATTTCAGCATACTGCTGAAACATATGTAAAAATAAGAAAAAATAAAATAAAAAATCAACTACAAACATTGCATAATTACACGGACACAGGCGGATCCAAACTGAGTACCATTTTGTAATGCAATTAAACAAGCTAGATTAAAGGGGTCTCTTTTGAGCTTTTGTCATAGAAGCACAAAACGGTCTCATCCTCAGACTATGCATTTACATGTATAATTTATTTAGGCAGGGCTCTTGGCATACTGTTTAAGGACTTGGAGCAAAAAACTGAGAATCTAGCAAAACTGCAAAACATAGTTTTAATCCCAGGAGGGACAGTATGTGCAACACAACTGATTTATGTTTTATTTACAACAAGTTGACACTGTGTCCCTTGATTCAACACAAGAAGATTGAGCATCTCAGGTAGACTCTCGGGGCAGGTTTTTCAAAAGTTCGTAAATGAGAACTCCGGTGTTAATCAAGAAATCGGTATGTAGCGTTGCTTTTGTCATTTTCAAAAAAGGGTATATAACTCACCTTGAAACAGACATTTAACAGATCGTGTCTGTGTCGCCAACGAGAGAGTGTACAGTACCAGGGTTAATTTCTTATAGACTACCTCGATAATTAATTATCTGTAGTTATGAAAATATTTTAGCATTTTCTATGATTGTGGTCATGAATTAGATTTTTTCACTTATTTTAACCATTTGTAACCTTACATAATGTTTGTTGTATTGCTAAAGTGATATACCGTTATTTGCACCCAGTGCAATGTTACTAAAAAGTCATCAATTCAACTGTAGCCTATTTTAATTCTGCATATATACTCTACATTATATGACAGCTGACTACTCTAGATTTTATTTGAATTATACAACTGAAATCTTGGTATAGGCAACCACATATTAGATATTACAATAAAGGTTCCTTAGGTGATTGTGGATTTGCAGTGCGTCCTTGGCTTTTAACACCTGTGTCTTACCCACACAAGAGCAAAGAACAGGCGTCAATGACACACAGCGATGCATTGGGAATGTGATCGAGATCATTGACGTGGATTTTGCCTAAACATATTTGTAATGTTGTCATACTCCCCCCATATTTTATGTACAATGTACACTTTCACCTTCACACGGGTATACATATAAAACGTTCTTATAATACTGTAAGTGTTCGGTGGCTAATCATGATGAGTTTATTTATCACAGAGGCAAGCAAGGAGTAACAGAGAAAATGCATGATTAGAGGAATTCGCCGAACAATTAATTACAAACAAATTGTTTATTTGATTAGGGAGTTCTGTCGGAATTTTAAAAGCTTACTAAATATATAATGAAGTGTTGCATACATGTATAATAACTAACAACTACAAACACAAATAGCACTTGAAACGTATTTATTTATAGCCTACAATTGTACATACTGAAATATATACAGAAGTAACAGTCATCATAATAAAATAAATTCCAACCAATATACATAGATGGCTTACGGTATTTTTTTTTTCTTTTTAACCAAAAAAAAATTGAAAAATGCACATTAAAAGAGCTGTATATAGTAAGCTGTGGCAAAATATCACCCAGAATAAGGGTAAATGACTTATGGGGTTTAATAGTTGTTATTTTTTAAACCGTGCAGTCTAATTTTTACCCACATGCCAGATAATCATAAACCAGCATTTTATATGTCAAGTGTTCTAAATAAATGTACATTCTGCATGACAAAATGCACAATTTTAAATGAAGTTTACAAATTATACACAACATAGATGTACACAAATATACACAACTGAGCTCAGTGCACGCGGTGCATGTGGTGATCGGTGAGCACGGTATTTGGTGCACAAGACGTTTAGTATCTCATGTTTTATATGCTCAGTGCACATAGTGCTTGGTGCACACGGCGCCCGGTGCTGTTGGTGCACGGTGTTAACTGGTGCACGCAGTACTTAGTACCTCGTTGCAGGTATAGCCTGGTGTATGTGGTGCCTCAGTGCTTCAGTGCATGAGATATTTAAGCACTCCCATGCTTTGCCTGAGGCTTATATACCAGGCGGTATTAGAGACTTAAGGGATACGTACTTCCACGTTCCCATTCATCCAGAGCACAGGAAGTACCTTGTTTCACCTTTCAGGGAAGCGTTTACGAGTTTTCCGTACTGCCGTTCGGCCTCTCCTTAGCTCCTCATACATTTTCAAAATGTGTAGACACTTAGGCAGTCTACTCGGCTTCAATGCCCTAGACCACGAGTGGTCCAGGATGCTGCTTTGCACATTCCTGCCAATACCGTTGCTCCCGGCCTTCCTAGAGAAGGTCTGGTTAGAGAAGGCGACAGTTGGCCAAGGAGAATCTGGTTTTCGACCCTGTGCCAGCTCTAACAAGACCAGCCCTGGGAAATCCCGCTTTGCCTGGATCTCCTCAGTCAGGTGAAAGGCATTCTCTGGTAGTGTCCTGCATCGGATCGGGTACCCACGGGGCCCGTGAGTGACCTGCAAAAGCATATTGGGTTCGGGTCGGAATGTGAACTTTTTTGCGGTTTGAGATTCGGGTGCTTGATGATAATAAAAATGAACGAGGTGAAACAAAAGATAGTTCAGGGTTTATATAATGCAGTGGATAATAGTTTGAGAGGTGTGGAATTATTTTGGAATCATAGCAAATGAAAATGTGATTGGATTTGTTGCTTTTAAAACACGTCATTGTGTTTTTGTGTACGACAGCCACAAAACTGGTACATCATGTCTGCGAAAGCACATGTGTAGCTCCCTTTCACCTGGTGGCATGAAAGGAATAGACAGGTATTTTATAGTAAAGTAATTAAAGATAGTTAATATGTTACAATTTTAAAATATATCCAGACCACTAGAGAAAGCTACCATGTAGTATAGCCTATTGTATAAACTCAAACTGTGGAGAATGGTAGGGATATCTCTGTGTGAATGTGAGAGCGTGAAAGAGTCAGTTGACACAGGCAATAGGTAAAGGACACATTTGAGGGTTTGGGTAGGGTTGCAGGTCTTATTAAAGCAGATCAGGTAACGAGTAAGGGTCGGGTCCTGTAGTAGCGGGTCCGGGTTGAAAGCGGGTCGTAAAAATCGAACACGCGCAGGACCCTACTCTCTGGCATCCAAAACTGAGCAGGTTCCAATTATTAGGTTCCTGAATGGGACCGCTGGTCAGCCCTAGGTCTATCTGATGCGATCATGGGTACATTACAGAACGCTAGGGCAGGCTCCATTAGGTTGTTATATGCCTACAAATGGAGATATTTTCAGAACTGGTGTCTAAGGGTCATGATACAGTCTCTTACCCTCTGCCAGTTATCTAGCAGTTCTGCAATAACTTCTCTATGCCGGTAGGTCACCTTCTACACTGAAGGTGCACTTGGCAGCCATTTCATGTTTGTGATAAAGGCAGCAGGGTGTCACTATGTACAAACCCTGCTTTCCTCACTAAGGTGATCACAGCCTTCCACATGAACCAGTCGATGGAATTGGAGTCTTTCCATCCACCTCTATTTTCTTCAAAGAAGGATACAAGATTGAACTTCCTCTGCCCGGAGCAGGCATTGAGGTGTTACATGGATAGGACAAGAGCTCTGCGTCATTCTGACCAGCTCTTTGTTACGGGATATGAATCCTAGGACAGCCCCTCTCGGAGTAGAGGCTCTTGCACTGGATTGTGGACGCAGTCTCTACTGTGTATGATAGTGCCGGCTTGCCCCACCTGAAGGGTAGTTGCCCTTATCTTGTCTTTGAGACAGGAAGTGATGTAGATGATCTGCGATAATTAAGCTTTTTAACGAGAAATGAGGTCATTATAGACCTCATCGACTCAATTTCAAAGCATTAACGGATTGATTTAATTAACACATTTAGTTTGAAAATCACTTGCTACTAAAGCTCTCATTACTATACCACAAGTTTGATACAATATCACTGGTTTTTGAAAATGCCCTCTGTCTTTTAAACATTAATTAACTGACAAATGTAAAACTATTAATACCCTCAATGATTTCTGCTAATGAATAAAAATGATTTTGGCAATTGAATCAATGACACCAGACAATCTGTACATCCCTGTAAGTTCAATTTGCATGATTGTATATAACTGACATTGTATATTTGTATCAACACAAGCAAGCCTACCACATGCCTGCAAGAAGAGTTCGATTGCAAGGGCACACAACAAAATTCTGAAGCATACAGTATATGTTATACCAGAAACGTTTTAAGTTTGTAAAACAGTCACTGAAATGTATCATCCAATCCTATTAAACATGTATTAGTACTAAATTTAGAAATACTAAAAGAAACCTAAAATCAATGACAAATATTTTAACTAGAAGTATTTTTCAATGTCTGAATATTTTTACAGTTTTTTTCCTTTCTTTTCCACTCTTTAGACACACTCTTCTGCAAGCTTAATGTACAATTTGTGCATAATTAGTACACAGCATGTGACCATCAAGAGACCATTTGCACTTTATCAACTGGGAATGTGGTCCACACTTCGAAATGGTATAAGGAGGAACTCTCCAGCCATTCCAGCATTAGGCAGTATTGTGTGTGGTGGCAACAGACAAGTACTGTAAACATAAGTAACACCAGTGTTGTCAGGGAAGCCTAATTATTTAGCACTTTGGGCTACAGAAGCATAGAAACTAAAAGTGGTCATTAGAATACTAATCAAAATCAATGACATATAATTTCATGTCTGGTAACAAAACAGCCTAAAAGCATACAAAATGGGAAATATTTTTAAGACAAACCAGATTGATTTTCTTTCTTAGTAAATAGAAGAGTATTTTATACTATTTTTTCTTAATTAAATAAATAGATAGATAGATAGATAGATAGATAGATACATACATAGATAGATAGACAGATAGATAGATAGATATAGATAGCTAGAGATTGAGCTACCCCATTTTGTAAAAATGAATAGGTGTTCAATAAAAAAGAGCAGAACATACGAGGGATGCCTTGCTATCGCCAACCAGTGTTGGTGGTACACTCATGCACCCTCAAAGACCTTTGTA
Source organism: Polyodon spathula (assembly GCF_017654505.1). Taxonomy (NCBI): domain Eukaryota; kingdom Metazoa; phylum Chordata; class Actinopteri; order Acipenseriformes; family Polyodontidae; genus Polyodon; species Polyodon spathula. The sequence goes on from NC_054536.1 coordinate 23,193,794, forward strand.
GCTAATGAAGGCATAGAGGGATCTACCACATTGATTCAGTAAAACCTGATGAGTGTATGTAGAGTAGTCCAGCTAGCCTCAGTACAAATGTTAGTCAATGATGCACCTCGAAAGAGCACCCATGACGTGGCCATACCTCTGGTAGAATGTGCGGCCACCCTTCCAGGTGGGAGTAGGCCGGCCTCATTATATGTAGCCGATACTGTGTCCACAATCCAGTGGGACAGTCTCTGGTTCATGAGGGTTTGACTCAGGATCCTTTTATACCATAGCAAACAAAGAGCTGGTCAGACTATCCATATAACCTCTCAATGCTCAATTCTTATCCTCCTCCGAATCAAAGTGAGGGGGATGGAAGTCCTTTAGTTCCACTGATTGGTTCAAGTGGAAAGCCATAATCATCTTGGGTAGGCCTGTTTCCATTATCCCAAATGCATATACAGGAACTGTGCACAGACAGCGCCTGCAGCTCACTGACTGCTTAGTGGAGGTGATAGCCAATGAAAAGGATGTCTTCACAGAGAGATATTTCAACTCTATGGAATGGATAGACTCAAACAGGGACTTACTGACAGCCTCCAATACCATGTCTAGACTCCACTTGGGGAGGACGTCCTTTCTAGGGTGACGCAGTCGGCAAGCATCCTTTAGAAAACGGGTCGCCAGAATATGGGTTTCTAGGGAAACTGAGTCTATAGGGACGTGCCAAGTACACTTTTAGCGTAGAGGGGGACCTGCCCACCTCTATAAGATCTTGCAGAAACTGTAAAATAAATGCTATGGGGCAGTAGATGGGATCATGACCTCTGGCCATGCACCACTTCAGAGAATACCTCTATTTGTAAGCATATAATGCTCTTGCGGAAGAAGCCCTAGAGTTCTGCAGTGTACTCACTACCACATCTCAGAGCCCTAAGGTTGACAGATGGTCCCGTTCAGGTGCCAGACCCATAGCTGGAGTCTGCCCGGTTCTGGGTGCCAGGGGGTGCCTTGCACCTGGCTGAGGAGATGCACAGTGGGATCCATGCACAGTGGGATCTCCCAGGGCTGGCCCTGCAGCAGCTGACAAAGGTTCTAAAACCAGATTCTCCTGGGCTATATGGGGGCCACCAGGAGAACTGTCGCTTTCTCTCTCCTGACCTTTTTGAGGAAGGTAAAGAGCAGCGGTATCACCGGGAAGGCGTATAAAAGTGCTTTGGGCCATTCATTTCTTATGGTATCGATGCCTAGTGGACTTTCGCAATGGTGGAGGGAGAACCACAGGGGGCAATGAGTCATCTCTGATGAAGAAAAGAGATTGACCTGGGCTTCCCCGAAGCATTCCCAAATGTGCTGCACCACCTGAGGGTGGAGTTGCCATTCTGATGGGTGAGGACCCTCCCTTGAGAGGAGGTCCGTTGCCCAGTTCACCACTCCGGGAAGTTGAACGGCCCGGAGGGACAATAAATGCTTCTGTACCTAGATCATCAGCTGACAGGCTATGTGGTGTAACCCCAGGAACCAAAGCCCACCCTGGTGGTTCACGTACGCCACTACTGACATGTTGTCGGTGCGCACGAGGATATGTTCTGGAGCACAGGGAGGAAATGCTGGAGAAAGTGCACTGCTCAGAGCTCCAGCATATTTATGTGCAGGGATGCCCAGCAGCCTGTCCAGGACCCGCTGACTCCTCTGCCTATACAGACCGCACCCCAACCCAGGTTGGTTGGGTCTATCAATCACCACTTGACTACTATGTATCACTCCCACTACTAAACCTTTGCGCATGTGGAGGTTTGTCTTGACCAGTGTAGGGCTTTCCAACATGAGTGAGACACTGTCAGCCGATGGTGTCTGTCTCGCTTGGGGTGTAGCTGAAAGGCATTGAGCCACGCTTGAATGGGGCACACATGCGCTAACCAATAGTGGATAGCTGATGAGGGTGCAACTATCAGACCGAATAGTTTTGGCACAACACCAGTTTCACTGTGGATCCCTGTTGAAACAAAAAGGCTATCATAGTGAGGGAATCCCTCTAGAGACCCAAGAAGACCCTACTCTGCACCGGTATTAATTGATTCTTGGCCTTGTTGAGAGTGAGACCCAGTTTCGCTAGATGGTTTGTCACTGTCGCCATAGACATTTTGATTCAATGTTGTCACACAATAAAATGTGGAAAAGTCTAAGGGGGGTTGTGGCAGGCTGGCGAGTGGAAAGAGGCCCAGAGACAGACTGCAGTTCAAAAAAAATAACTATTTTATTATAAATAAACACAAAAATGAAAGGGCACAAGGGCCAAAACAAAGCAATTTCAACACAAAGAAAGACAAAAAGCAAAACTTACAAAAATAACAATTTCCAGGCTGGGCAATGCCTTCACTGGATTCAAACTTTCCAAGCAACCAAAAAAAAACCAACCTGCTTCCTCAGCTCCCTCTCCCCAAATGAGAAGCAGAGGCCTCCTTTTATATCAGGTGGCTGGGCGCTGATTGATCGTTAATCAACCTAATCAACTAATCAACCCCAGCCACCTGAACATAATAAACCCAGGCAGGTAGGGGAAGTTAACCCCATCCCTGCCAATTTAAAGGGCAGAGCTTTGCTCTGCCACAGGGGTGAATACATTTGAGAGCCACTGTGTGTGTGTGTGTGTGTGTGTGTGTGTGTATATATATGTATATATATATATATATATATATATATATATATATATATATATATATATATATATATATATACTGTGTATAGCAATAGGGGACCCAAACTGGGTGGCAGGGATGACTGAAGTACAGACCAATGACCAGGCTGTTGCACCAAAGCGACATCCGAAACACAACAGGGAACCAAGCAGGATGCAGGGGGAACCCCAGTGACATCTGCCGACAGCGTAGTGACATCTGGGGTTTTAGAGGGAGCGCAGTAGAAAACCAGGCGAACCACTGTGCCTGGTAGATTAGCATCCTGGAACCAGGCCCAGCAACTGGAGGTCCAGACATCATGACAGAGTGTCTAGGAGCACGGTGCAAGGGATCCGACCTAATGGCTTTTTCTCCCAGCTCTGGTCACTCCTTGGGCACTCTGGTATTAGCAACACTGGCAACGGTGGGGAACACCCCAGTCCTGGCAACACTGGTAGTGGCAATGCTGGCAGCGGAAATGCTTGCAGTGGTGCTGGCCACTCTAGCTATGGCAACGCTGGTCATAGCAACGTTGTAAGTGGAAATGGTAGCAATGCGGGGCATTCCAGCAGTGGCAACACTGGTAGTGGCAAAGCTGGCAGCGTGGGGCCCTCCATCAGTGCTGGCTGCGCTGGGCACTCTGGCAATGGCAGCGCTGGCACCTGCTCTTCCTACTGAAAACAAGAAGGCAATGTGCGGGAGAAGGATGCACAAGTGTGGGTCTCACAGAGTGGAGCAAGTGCAGAGTTGGACTGTGCCTTGATGGCTTCGCTCCATTCCACACTCAGTAAAAATTTAGATTATAAAAAACATATATGGAGAGCAACATATGTTACATATACTAACACATAAAATCCTTATATGAAAATTTACAACCAATCCGCATATAATTTATATATGAACATATATGTATACACATACAAAACAGGAAGAAAAATAAGAGGCATATGACTATAACATATATTGCTTTTAATATGTGTCAAATATAAATTATTTCTGTATGGGGGAAAGCTTGTGATTATTGTTTAGTTAGTCCAATAAAAAAGGTATCACATCTCCTCCTCTTTATGTATCATCTCTAGACTGATATGGTTATCATTTCATCTATCAAGGTTAAACTAAAACAATAAAGAAAGAAAGAAAACATTGGATCAATTTACAATAAAACATTTAGTTGAAATACATTTTAAGCCAAAGCAGTTGTGTTTTCAGTTGTGTAATATGATGCCTTAACAGTCATAGCTGTTCTCAACCACGATGTGTGGACTGTGTTTAAAATTATATTTTATAAATACAAGTCCATTTTATTTTGCTTGGTTGCTTTGAAATATAATTATCAAAAATGTGTGGTCATAGGGTTCCTGCAAAAAGTCTGAGATCATTGACCTTCAATGTAACACCTTAAAAACATTTTCATCTTGCATTGTATAGTGCCCTCTAGTGGAAAATGTGAAAGAAGCTTATGTTAAACAAAAACACAGCAAATGCAATTATGCAAATCACATACTGTACTGATTTTTCAAAACCGTATTTAATATGCAGTACTAATAGAGTACCATGTGTATATAATAGGAAAGGGAATACAAGCATACAATCCAATATACCTCATTGTTAATCCTTTCATATTTTGGATATTCTATATAGTATAGTAGAATAGTATAGTATTTGATATACTGTAGACTTTAATACAAATACATTACAAAATTAACATTCAGTGCCAATTAAACATGTACTACACAGCAGATGGTATTGATTGTGCAAAATCATTTTAAAAATAAATGTTTCCATTCTTATATAAATAAACCCCTCAGCTTGGGACTCGCTCATTTCCAAGTTAATGTTATCTCACTCTGTCACACACAGCCTTGGTTATCTCACGCATTAATAAAACAATATGTCACACATATCTCACCATAAAATATGAAGATAAAACAGTGATCCTTGGAGTTATATACATACCAATTTACAAAAGAAACACAACACTCGGGTCTAATGGATTTAATCAAATATTTTAAACATAGATATCAAACAAAACCACAGAAAATATAAACAACAATACATTTATCAAAGAATCATGATAAGTTTTCAGTATGAAATGTGACAAAATGTCAAAATGAAAACATTACAAAGTCAATATCGGGTATGACCTCCCTGAGCATTAACACAACCCTTGTGACGTGATAAGCGTCAATTTTCAAATTTTCATTAACTCGCCTGAAGTCAATGCAAAACCGAGTTGACCTGGCTTATCCACTAAAACAATTAGACTGTTCCAGTCACTTTGGGACTCCTCTATTACACCCAGTCTGAGCATCTCATCAATCTCTGCCTCTCTGCCTCTCTCCCTCTGGCGAACTGGCGCCCCCGACTCAATTTCAATGTGATGGTGCGCTACTCGAGTCTGCCCTGGAAAGGGAGAAAACACATCAGGAAATTCTGCCACCAGCGCCCGAACCTGACATTTCTGTGTTGGTGTCAGATTTTCTGTAATCTTTACTGACTCTTTTTTCGCCAACACAGAAAGATCAGGTCCCAGCTCTTTGACGTCATCTGCTTGTGCCACTAAGAAAGCCTCCTGTTGCAACCAGGACTTCAAGTTTATATGATAAATGTGCTTTTCTCTCCATCGCTCCGGCTGGCAGATCTCATAGTCCACTGTCCCAATCCGGCGTGTAACCTCAAAATGTTTTTGCCAGTTTAGACTCAGAGCTGGGTAACAATTGAAGCACTTTATCCCCTGGCTGAAACATGCATAACTGGGCTCCCCTGTTATATTGGGAGTCCTGTCTGCATTGAGCCTGCTACAAATTATCATACCCCCATTTTCCACAGATCAAGACATTTGCTCAGGTCCAATACATACCTGACAGTATTGGTCAAATTATCCTGCTGTTCCTACCACATCTTTCTGACCAGATCGAGTACACCCCGGTGTCTTCGCCCATACAGCAACTCGAATGATGAAAATCCCGTAGAAGCCTGGGGTGCCTCTCTGATAGCAAAGAGAAGGGGAGGTATCAGCTGGTCCCAGTAGCGCACGTCACTGTCAATAAATCACTGCAACATGTTTTTGAGGGTTTTATTAAAACGCTCCACAAGACCATCGGTCTGGGGATGAAAAACAGAGGTCCTAATGGTCTTAATACCCAAAAGTTTACATGTTCCACGGACTAGCCGGGACATAACGTTGTTGCCTTGGTCTGTCAGTATTTCCTTGGGGATCCTTACTCGAAAGTAAATACTTTCACTAGCTCACTGGCAACAGAGTTAGCAGTCTCAGAGGGGAATGGCCTCTAGATAATGCGTAGCGTAATCCAAGATGACCAATAGGTGAGTGTATCCTGCAGCACTGTGCTCTAGCGGTCCACCTATATCCATTCCAATACTCTCAAACAGAGCTTCCATGAGTAGCAAGGGCACCAATGGGGCTCGTGGGACTGCTCTAGGGCTGTCCTCTGACACTCCCCACAACGTTCGCAAAAACACCTGACGTCACCATTCAGCCCCAGCCAATAGAACCGTGACACAAGCCTAGCTTTGGTCTTGTCCCTCCCAAAAATGTCCAGACAGGGGAATAGCTTGAACCAGTTGCAGCAAATCCTCTTTAAAGGGTTGAGGGATGATCAATTGCTGACGCACTTCCCTGGTCTGTGGTAATTTATCAACACGGTACAAGAGATCTTGATTAATTTCAAAGAGAGAGTACATAGCAGTGCATCTGGGCTCGACCACCCGACCATTAACCACAGCTGCTTCATCAAAGAGCCTGCCCAGCATGTCGTAGCACCCCTATTCGAGTCAGAAGTAATGGGAGCGAGCTAAAAAGTCAGCTCCCATGGCTTCCAGCTCGCGATCAGGTCAGTCCTGAGCAGAGGCAACCGAGCCAGATTTGTGACAATACCATTCTGGATCACGAAAGGGGAAGATGTCTCCAATTACTTCCTCTTTCTTAGCCAATAAGGACGATGGGGCTGTCAGGGCAGCTAACCAATCTTTTAAACTGCTGACAGTCCCATCCCAGAACTACCGGTACTGGCAATCGAGGACACAAACCTCACTTGTACTCACGTCTTTGCACCATCCACTGACACAGGAATAACAAATCCCGTCTTCTGGATTGACTGATGCAATGGAACAGTCTTACCTGATCAGCTGATGTCACATCCCATAATGGGGTACTCCTGGTTGATGTGGTTCACCTCCCAGATTGTTCCACACATCGGTGAACTGGTTTCTCACCCTAAAGCTTCAGCACGAGTTTGAAACACAGGAGCCCTCAAGGGGGCTCGATGGAACACTCCGTTCAAAGACATGGCTAACCGTTCCCCCCAGTTCCTTTGCTCTCTTTGGGGCTGGTAGGGGGGGATGATGCTGAAGTAGTGCGGTTCCCAGGCAGTTTAGTGGGCTCTGGTTCTGCTGCCTGATACTGCTCTGCCAGCTGGATCGCCCGATCCAGGGTGGCTGCTGCTTGTCGCTGCTCCCAGTCGATGCTCCCACATGTGCGGTCCTGGGGCCAAGCACTGCAAGAACCGTTCAATTGTGATCACCTCAACCAGCCAGGCAGTGGTGGTTGCTCCCATCCCCGGGCATAATCCTTCAAGCGGTGAGCGATGGTCTTGGGGTGTTACTTAGTAGCAAAGCTCTCCTCCTGGAATTTGCGACGGTAGCCCTCCGAAGTCACCCCCACGCGGTTGAGGATGGCTGCTTTAGCATGGGGTAGTCCATCATCACTCCAGATCCAGGGTCCTCGGCGTCACCTGCGTCTCCCCCGTTAGCTGTGGTAGGATGCAGCTCGTCCACTGCTCTTGGGCTCACCCAGCAGAGAGATTGCCATGGCCACGAACACCTCCAGGTAGGTGTCTGGCCAATCCTCTGCCGTCATTTTTGTGGGTCGCTGTAGCATAGGGTCGGGTGCAGCTGCTCTTGCCTTCCCCTGCACCACCTCAGTTAAGGTTTGGCGCAGGAGGTCCATCATAGCGGCGAATTGCTGCAGGTCCATCCTGCCTCTTTGTTATTGCACTGCTTTGAGTGGGCAGTGCCAGTGAATCCCACATCTAACACCACATATGGAAGGGTGGTGGGTAATTCACTGACACAAGTTTGCAGTGCTAAACTCCACTTGGGTGCATTATTTATCCACAAGGTGCCACTGTTGTCCTATATTTACCAGCAATGGTAGAAGGCATCACAGAGTACCTTGGGTACACATGCAGGCGCATGAAACAATAATCAAAACAGAAGGTACAAAGAAAAAGAGAAAATAAAACACTGTTAACAAAACTACCAAATAAAGGTGCTGCACTCTGCAACATTTCTCTGACCGTCGTAACCCACACGGCTCAAGACTCCAACCTGCACTCTACAGTTCTCTCAACTACGTAGTTTAAAAGTATACTTTCTGGGCCTGCCCAAGGTCTCCCCTCTACTGCTATATTTCTTTTCTTATTTTGTTTCTCTTTATTTTGTTTGTGGGTGGTCTCCTTTTTGTTTCTCCATCTAGCCGCAAAGCTTCCGCTGGTTTGTTTACATCCTATAGGGGCAGCCCGAGAAAACACAGAGCACAGTCTTTATAGGGCCAGCAATCCCCCAAGGCTTGCCTCTGCCACTTAGAGAGAGGGAAAGCCACACACCCTCTCTCCCACCTCTCCAAGTCACTGCCATGACCGACAGGCATTTATTGTAAGACTGCTGCCCTCTTCCAGCAGCACTATGAATGCACCAGAAGAGTCAGCACGGGTCTTCCCCTGCTACACCATAGATAAAACACAATTCATGAAACAATTCTAGAATCAAATGTTAAAAATGTGAAATCCTGTTTTGAAATTGCTCTTCTAAACTACTAAATGCATCCTCCACAACTAAACAATAGGGACCACAATAAACACGCGAGTCAAATTACTCAAAAGCAGTATCTTCTTTGTTGGGGGTTTCGTTGTGTTTATTGATTGGTTATTTTAAAAATCAAAACAGTGTCTGACTGGGCATTAACATACCATGTCAGGGATTGAGAACCTTTTTTAGCTGGAGAGCCCAAAGTCAGATTTTATATTTAAGCAATAGAGCCTGTCGATGTGGGCTCTACCGTGTGGTAGCTGACCGCGCTGTAGTTATGCATTCCTAGCCAAAGGCGAGGTCGCTAACGAAAGTCAATGTCATCTACCATACGGTAGAGCCCGCATTGAGAGGGCTCTATTGTTATTAGAAAAAAATGTATTTCTTTATTTAAAACCTATATTTACCTTGAATTCCTGATATTTCGCCAGGTAACCTTCTGCTGAGGAAAATAGTCCCTAACATAATTAGAATAAAAAGACAACACACTAGAATTTTTTATTATTTGTTCAACCAAAATCTACCACCATGCTTCACTGTTGGTATGAGGTTCTTACTGTAGAATGCAGTGTTTGGTTTTCGCCAGACATAACGGGGCCCATGTTGGCCAAAAAGTTCCACTTTTGACTCATCTGTCCATAGAACATTGTTCCAGAACTCTTGAGGATCATCCAGGTACTTTTTGGTAAACTTGAGATGAACATTCATGTTCTTCTTAGTGAGCAGTGGTTTCCACCTTGCTACTCTGCCATGAAACCCATTTTTGCCCAGTATCTATCCGAGTCATGAACACTGGCTGACCTTAGCAGAGGTGAGATAGGCCTGCAGATCCCTGAATGTTGTTCTAGGGTTCTTTGTGACTTCCTGGATGATTTTCTGTCTTGCTTTTGGAGAGATTTTGGCAGGACGGCCACTCCTGGGAAGATTCACTACTGTCCCAGACTTTCTCCATTTGGACAATATGGCTCCGATCGTGGTTTGGTGCAGCCCCCGAGCCTTAGAAATGGCTTTGTAACCCTTTCCAGACTGATAGGCAACAACAACTTTTTTTTTTTTCTTCAGTACTTTCTTTTGATCGTGGCATGATGCGCCTCTAGAACATGTGTGCTGACAACTTCACTCTGATGGTAAGGGCCAAAGTTAATCAGATTTATATTGGGCAGGGCTGGCCCAAATCAGGCCTGATTGTTAACCAAAGTATTCAAACAGCTGACATTAATTGGGTTGAGTTAACTTGGGGGGGCCAATAACTTTTTCACACCTGAAGATTGAATGTTTGATTACCTTGCACACCAAACAAATGAAAGCAGCACCAAACTTTGGTGTCATTTTTTCTCTCAGACTCCCTCTATATCAGGGCTTCTCAAACTCGGTCCTGGGGACTCCCTGTGGCTGGTGGTTTTCATTCCAACTGAGCTCTCAATTACTTAATTAGACCCTTAATTGAACTTATAATTTGTTTAATTAGACCTTTTTATTTGTTTTTAGCTCTTGAACAGTTGCATATTTGAAGTTAGCTATAACATTTTATAAGTAACTTGAACTGCAACTGTTTAAGAGCTGAAAACAAGTAAAAAGGTCTAATTAAGCAAGTTATCAGTTCAATTAAGGGTCTAATTAAGTAATTGAGAGCTCGGTTGGAATGAAAACCACCAGCCACAAGGGGTCCCCAGGACCGAGTTTGAGAAGCCCTGCTCTATAAACTACAACCCACGAAAAGATCAAACCAAATTCAATGTAAAAAATATGCAGAAATGCAGAAAATCAGACAGGGGGCAAATACTTTTTCAGGGCACTGTGTGTGTATGTGTGCATGTGTGCGTGTGTGCGTGTCTCTATCTATCTATCTATCTATCTATCTATATATATATATATATATATATATATATATATATATATATATATATATATATATATATATATGTGTGTGTGTGTATATGTATATATATATATATATATATATATATATATATATATATATATATATATATATATAGTGAGATAACTTGACATGTCTGCAAACTTCATATTAGATTTTCTGTCGTGTGTAAATTGGACTATATTTCGAAACTAGAGTGACGGTGAAAATGTTTTCTATATTGTTATTTACTACAGTTACCATAATCCTCTGGGGTAACTTGATCAATACTTCCTGTGAATCATATCCACCAGGAAGTGTAGAACAGAGACAGCTCATCCAAACCAACATGCTTAGAGCGTAACCGAGAAACGTAATTTCGTATTAAAGTCGGGACTGTCTGTAGCACAATGATAACGATTAGTTTTTGTTATATTTTCTGTTGTGTTCATTTTTATTACTCTTTTTTGTCTTGAGCGTGCCCCCTCCATATAATTTTGTTTTAACCGTTTAGTTCCGCATTGTGACAAGAAAAAGAAGCATATTTAATTGAGGTGTACGCTCTCAAAAAAAAAAAGCGGCATGTTTCAGAAGACCTCTTTTACCACCCTAATAATCGGGGTGTTTGTAGTTTATGTGCTACACACTTGCTGGGTCATGTATGGAATAATTTACACCAAACCTTGTGATGAAAGCAGCGGTGTACACTGTGTTACATCCTACCTTGCTAAGAAGCCCAGGCTTCAGGTTTGTATACATTTCCCGATACTGCTGTTATTGTTATTTATTTATGACTTTCTTATAGTCGTGATTTAATTTGTTGCATAAGAGGAAGCTGAAATGTATGTAATGCTGGGGCAGGGTGTGTTGCTGCAGTATAAATTATCTTAGCTAAATTCGTTGTTTATGCAATTTTACTGCACTGGTTCAGGTTGCTCTATCAGTGACACTGCATTTTCTATGTTTTTTTTTTAATTGCAGTTGTCATGGGTTTATGCATTGCACCTACTGTAGTGAGGGTGAACATTTCAGATAGACTGATATCTGGTTAAAGTATGTTAAGGTTTAAAATTACTGTAGAATGTGTTACTGAATGTCGTTTGTGTTTTTTTTTTTTTGTTTTTTTTTTTTTTTTTTTTGTTTTTTTAAAACTTAAGTTAACACCACACTGTTTCAAAAGAAAATCAGCACTTAAGAAAAGCAAAAAAAAAAAAAGCAAAGAGGAAGCATTCATTACAACGATTTGGAGATTTGGTTGTAATGTTGCCATTGCCAATAAGAAAAGAGACAATCCAGGTTGTGTTTGTTTTTTCAGCTCAGCATTTACACATCCTTGAAGGCTACAGGGGATGGGAATCCAAACCTAATTTTGAACATTGAAGACTTTGATATACATTCCAAGTTTGAGAGGTAAGCTGTTTAATCTTTGGGTGAGAGAGGAATAATGATTTAGCATTCAGTTCACCACCAGTAATATGCCTAGAATTGAAATGCACAAACTATGTAGACTGGTGCATTATTTTGGTTTACTTGAAATAACAGGACCTTTAATCATTTAAAACCATCCTGTATGTATTCTTGACCATTTTTTGTCAGTGTGTGTCTGTTTGTTGTTATACTAGGAATTTCTGTTACAGTTATGGATGGGTCACTGCATATGGTTTGTTTAAATTATGTAACCACTTGTTTAGCATATTTTGTACAAGGTATTGATAAAGGGTATTAGGTGCTTAGCGACTTAAGTTTGGCACAGAGCCCAGAGCAACACCTGTAAGGTGAGGGACTTTTTCAAACAAGTAAAGCTGGCTAATTGAAACACAGAATATTTATATAGTTGTTTGAACCGTTTATTTAGAAATGACAAAGACCAATTAGAGCAGGGGTCAGCAACTTCAGTGTTAGGGCATGTAGAATTATAGCATAATTAGATTTCTTTTGGTTATGTAATCTAATGTTCTGTTTGCTGCCCTCATTGTTTTGTTTTTTTTGTTTTGTTTTGTTTTTTAAATAAAGGAAAGTAAATGTTTCCATACCAAAGAAGACCAGAAACAATGGGACCTTGTACACATATGTGTTTGTCCACCAGGCTGGTGTTTCTCCTTGGCACGACAACAAGGAAGTACACCTTGTCGCCCAGTTGACCTCGTACATGGTGCTCAAACCCCAGGAAGTCAACCTTATAAGCGGAGAGGATCCCACACAGGTAGATGACACAACAAATATTAAGAAATGCATTCATAACCTAGGTTATGGTACCTGAGTAGTCCCCGAGTGGCTCATCTGGTAGAAGCGCAACCATGTGGTGCGCATAGTGAGTCATACAGCGCAGGTTTACGTCTTGGCTGTGCAAAGTAGTCTGGTCTTCGCTGGGGACTCGGAAGGGAGTGTCGCATTGCTCAGGCACTCCCGTGGGTTAGGGAGGTAAAACCGGCAGGGACTGTTTCTTCTCATCACTCTACAGCAAACCCTGCTGGCCAGGTGCTCAGTGAGCTCAGAGCAGACACCTGCAGGGCTGGCCTATGTCCTCCAGATGTCGGTAGCTCGCTGACATCTGCTCTCGAGTTCCTGGGTTAAAAAGGAAGCTGGCTTGGTAGTGGGATTGGAGGATGCCCACTGAATCTTAGGGTCTCCTGAGGCATGTGGGGAATTGCAGCGGTGAGGAGAAAAGCGACATTCCAAATTGGGAAGAAATCGGAGGAAAAAGTATAATTGGACACACTAAATTAAAAAAATGAAAATAAAAAAAGTAGCCTTTACTTATTAAACTGCTGATGTGATGCAATTTATTTTGTATTTGATTTGCCTAACACCCTCAAGATAACATATCTTTTAAATTGGATTTTGCAGCAGTCAGAACCACACAGAAAAGCC
>NC_054536.1:23212011-23309511 GCF_017654505.1 Polyodon spathula
TGTCTTTAACCCTTTACCATATCAAAACTATGTCTTAACCTGTGGAATAACACCAAATGAACTGTTGAAACAGGCTCGCAATATCAAAACAAGTGTTAAATGCTTACTTTCTAATTGTAGAGTTTTTCTAACTAATCTGTTTCTTGTTGAATAGTTTTGTTTTCTACAGTGATAAGGTACCCTCAAGTACTAGCAAAACCATAAAAACATTTTTTTTTAAAAGTATGTCAACACTAATTTATGTTGGATGGTTGAATTTATTTATTTATTTTTTTTGACTGGTAAGTTGTACTATGTTTGTTTTAGCTGCGAGGATATGCGTTCAAGTGTATTTTTTTTTCGTTTTACTGGTTATGTGGGAACTATGAGGAATGTTCTCATGACAAAATGAACAGAAACCGGTGTACAACTGGTGTACTGCATGCTGTTTCTTATTTTAATAATCTAAACAGCAGCAGTTCCTAATATCACCACCATAAAACTGGTGCTGTTTTAGAATTGATCTAATTGATTGAATTGAATTGATTCCACAGTGTTTTAATCTTCATGTAAACTTTTTAATTTTTTTTTTATTACTTTTTCATTACAGGTCTGGAAAGTGAAGAAGGCTTTTAAGATGCAAATTCACTGGCATGGCTTGAAACCAACATTCAAGGTTCATAATTATTCCTTCCTTTTAATGCTGCGCTTGCCTTTTAAAATGGTACATCCACTGATGGCTAATTTGAAACTAACAAACTCCTGTTTCTATTGTCCTGGTATAGTACAATTGAGGTACTGACCTCTACCCACACTGTGTAGTGGATTGCAGCGTGTCCATTCAGCCAACCTGAAGCATTTGCCTGATGTTGGTGACCAGTCTGAACACAATTTATTTCCGCCTGCATGCTTTTGACATCCAGCAACTGACAGTTAAAAAAGCACTTAAACTGCACAGCCTGGCAGGATGCAAAGATTACTGCATACAGGGCATTCCCTTGTGTGTTAGACAACCAGCAGCACTGTTTCTGTTACTCAAGACTCTCTTCCTGATCTATCTCACTCATTTTAGTTACTCGGTATATTACCAGGGTCGTTGATTTAGAGGTCTTCTTGTTTGGAGGGTAAACCTAGTGCAAGAGATTATCAGAACTGTAAACAAGGTACATGACTCGTAACAATTTATTTTGTATTCTCTTAACAGTTTGGAACATCCGATGAATCTGAGAGAAGAACTGAGGCATATGACACCCAGGTATAAGATATGTGTTTTTTTTTTTTTTTTTGATTACTTTTTTTAAATTCACCTAAATTTTGACCAGCTCTATAAAGCCATTTAAAACAATTAAATACTATTTTAAGTGGGGTATACTATGAGGTACCAGCCACTCAAATATTGACATGTGGAAATGTAGAATGTTGCATTGTCATTCATACTATTGCCTTGCAATTAGTAGAAAGAAAAAAAAGGTTGCATTTTAAACATACTAATTCTATAGATAGAAGAAAATCACTATTTCATCACTGTTTATTTTCAGACCAATGGTGTATTTATTAAAATATCCAGATGTTGAGATCCCCAATTGTTTCATTTGTTTGTTTTTTTTGTTTTATGTTGTTTCAGGCAATGAAATATTTATCATATTTGCTGTATCCTTTGTGTATTGGAGGAGCAGGGTACTCACTGGTGTATGTAAAATACAAAAGGTAAGAATGCTGATTTTATACTTTTTGAAAAACTATAATATATATTAATTTGTTTCAAAATAGATATGCATATGCATGCTAACTTCACTATAACGAACCCCCATGGGACCTGGAGAGATATCATGGTGTTCACTATGACAGGTGAAAATAACAAAAATTAATTAATATAGTGCAAACTCATCTATTAACCACAAATTAACAACAAAGCAGCATACCTTAAATCAGAATTCAATTTACTCAAGGGCAAAAAACAGCATACCTTAAATGCAAATTCAGGTTACGCAAGGGGGCGCAAGATCTTTATTTGAGCTGTGTATTTTTGCTCCACAGTTTATTTAAATATATTTTATTTGAACTGTGCAAGCACAAAGTGTCAATCATTCCCCTGAGCATCGCCCACTTCCATCGAGGAAATCGAGGCTTGCTATTGCTGTTTGCTGACACGCTCACCCAATCACAGCTAACTTTAGTTGGAACCCAAAACTGACACTCAACAGACGACAAGTTCTGGATGGGGGCTCCAAGCTTTACAGAAGGACTGGGCTGAAGTTAGTTACTTATTCACACAATTACATATTGAATATTCGCTCACATTGTAGGGGAATTCACATAGATAGTCTGATGTGCCACATCAAATTTAAATAATTTTAAAGCTTGAGTATTTATCTTCAACACAAAGTAGATTGCGGAGTGACACAAGTAGGCATTCACAAGCAATACTGTGAAATATATACACGCACACGCTTTTACTGAACTGCAATGATATTAAAATAACGAACAATCATCGACATTTACTGGAACAATTATATTTTGTGTGCCCAATTAATCGATTGCTATTTTGAGGCTTAACTGACAGCTCTAGTGTGTACTTTCACTACAAAAAAAATATAAAGATAGATAGATAGCAGGGAAATACAGTACCATAGCATGTACGAACGGGTCAAAAGCAGGAACATCAGCAGAAAAAAAACATCAGCAGAACAAGCAAGGTCACTTTAATAACATACCCCCCCCCCCCCCCCCCCCCCCCCCCCCCCCCCCCCCCAGTGCCCAGCCCTCCCTATACTGTCTTCTGTTCCACCCTCAGTTATCTGTATATAATTTCAATACGTTCATTAAAATGTACATTGTCACCAGAAAAACAGGCTACCTCGGGCAAAGTTGATAACGGTATTGAAATGTGTTTTCTTAAATTATAAATGAAATAATGACAAAAAAGGAATATGCATAAAGAACATCATGCCCATACTGTTTTATTCCATAGTTACAGGTTGTATAGTATGTGTGTAAAGCAAGTACTTTAAATGTACTGAAAAATACAGATGCTTCATATTGTGTAGTTATGTACTGTTTCTAAGTACGTTTTAAATACATAAATAAAATGTGTAAATAAAGCAAGAGGAAAAAATCTTGGTCTCATTTTGACAGACTTTAGAGGTATCATGTTTTGCAACTATTAGATGGTAATATAAGGACCATTTCATTAAGATTATTTTTCTTCCTTCATTGTGCTAGTAATTTTTTTTTTATTCTTGCTAGAATCTTGCTCTTTTCTAAAATCTGTAGCTTCCTTGTGTTGCAGACCATATTCCACAGTGAAAAAGACATAACTTGTTATTTTTTTCTTTTTATTAACAAAGTAGTTGAAAAATAACAGCTACTATGGTGATAATCGGTGTATCGTGAAAGAGTGGGCTCTCAACCATTCGTATCGTGGAAATTTACTATAGTTTCATCCCTATTTAGTATGAAGTTGCCTCCTCACTCCTGGTTGCATTTTGTGTGAAGGTGGTGGGGAGGCAACAATTGCATATGTCATGCATGATTAACACTACAATAGGTTATCTTTGAATTCGCCAACCATGGTCTTTGTTTTCACTGAGAGAATAACACATTCACATTGGAAAACGTTCAGTGTCAGTCAGTACTGAAATTGCTGTATTCGGTTCGATCCTCGTAAGTGATCGTTCTAATAAGACACATTTCCATTGAGAATTGTTTCTTGCTGTTGGGATCGTTAAATGGGGGTTTGTTGTAGTGAAGTTAGCTTGTACATGTATATATTATTGCAATTAACAATTTTACTTGATTTTATTTTTTCACAGCTGGTACTCTTGGCTAATCAACAGTCTTGTAAATGGTAAGCTTTGGGTTTTGCTAACCTCACAAAACAATACTACTCCATGTTATTTATATGATTCTGTCTGCAGAAAAATAAATTTAAAAATTGTATTATCTGACGTAGAGATTTAAAATCACTTTACGATTTATCATGAAAGATATGATTTGGCAAAGTTTCTTAAGTCAACCTGCTTTGACAAAATTTTTATGTCATAATAAAAATAGACTATATTGGTGCATTTACACTTAAAACACAGACCAGAGCTTGTGCTTCTACATATATTCACATCTAGGGTTACCAGGTTTCCAAACTGGGACTTTTTTTTTCTTTTCTTCAATTCACTGACACCGTAGCAATTCTGCAGCCTTAAAAAAAATAAAAATAATTATATATATATAATATAAACGTCATGAATCATAGTATTAAAAAATTTTTATTTATAAACATCAGGTGTATTTATTACAGATCATAACAACTCGTTTTCATTCTGTTGTCATTGAATCAAAACTTAAATGTACAAAAAGCTAGATTAGAAAAAATCGATTTGCTATTACTGTTTAAACATGTGCTCTACACAATCAGAATTATTAAATGCTTCAGATTATACATTTTATTTTGAACGGTGCTAATGCAGCATAGTAAATTACTCTGCTGTTAACTTGCCAAGTTTGACGCTGGCAACGGGGGAAATATGAGCTGTCTCCGCAGCTGCTGTGTTCATTAGAGCAAAGAACAGACCAAAGCTGTCAGAGCCCCTCTGGAGCAGGACACTTTTAGGACGGCTGGACCTAGGATGGCTGCGTTTTACACAAAAAAAAAAAAAATACCTAAGCCACGTCAAAGCCAGATTAAATGTGGCTCTATAAACAGGGTATATGTCTCACTACACTGTTTGGCCACAAATTTGAAGAGTGTATGTAAAATTGGACAATTGTATATGGTCACTTTGCACAAGTTATTGAGAGTATTCAATTCTGTATATAGAAATGGATATATAGAAGCACCCTGTGTATTTGTCTGTCCATCTTTGTCACACTTACTGTTTATCATTTATCTAGAGAGAACTGATTATCCAGACGATGCAATTTTTACATGTGCACAGGGTGGATGTTGGTCAGGTTATTTACTTTTTCATGATAATGATTGCTTAAGTTTTGTATTGTAACAACCAAGATGGGAGTGTCCGAATAACTATGACTATACCTGTAATGTGTTTTTGTTTTTACAGGGGTTTATGCTTTCGGATTCCTCTTCATGTTACCGCAGCTATTTGTTAATTATAAGGTTATTACTGAATGTTTTTTGCTTTGTTTCTCAAAATTGTCCTGCAATTAGAAAATATGTACGGTCTATTCTGAGATTATGTAGGGATGGAAATATTATTAGTGTACAATATTGTGTGTTAATTTGTGCAATGCTCTTACATAATTGGTGCTTAAAGTGTTTTAAACATAAGATTAGATATATAAAATAAAGTTAAAAAATGGAAAAAGGACAGTGTGAATGTATAGACTTTAAATTTGTGGTGATCCTTATTAGGGACTATTTGTACTGACATTTGAAGATTTTTTACATTTGTTTTTACAGTTCAAATCTGTTGCCCATTTGCCGTGGAAGGCATTCATGTACAAGGTAAGTTTTAATTTACAGGTGTGTGTGTATGTGTATATAATATAATTTTTTTTTTTTTCATTCTTTGGTAAATTGTTTAATACAGTCTTACATTGTTTCTCCCTCTGTACATGCTACATCATCAAAAAATGTGACCTTGTTATCTTTTCAGTTAATAATGGATGTAAAGTGACCTTTGAATGTTGTGACCATGTGGAGTATGTCATGTTGTTACTCATACCTTTTCAACATTCCACTGCTGCGAGTTACCTTGCATACAAATTAAATCTCAGCTTGCTTGCTTGGCCAGTAAATGAACAGCAGTAATTGTTGTAGGCTACAGTAATACTAGATTCTTGCTAATGTTCTATATATATATATTTTAATTTTATAATGCTGATCTTGATGGCACATCATAAAATACTGAGAACCATGAAAAGAATGCTTTGATTGCCTTTCATTCAAGCAGTTGGAAGAGAACGTACTGTTCCGTCCCTTAGATGATGATCAAAGCTGTGGTAATTTTACTACCTTTTGTTTTTCTAGGCATTCAACACCTTCATTGATGATGTCTTTGCCTTTATTATTACCATGCCAACATCACACAGGCTTGCCTGCTTCAGAGACGATGTGGTGTTTGTTGGCTACCTTTATCAAAGATGGTAAGCTTAAGAGTCTTTGGAGTTAGTGAGCTCTATTCACACAAAGATTTCTGTTATTTTGAGTCCCTTCTGCAACTCTCGTAAGTGAAGATTTGTTCTGCTTCAGAGATTGGTTGGTTTGCTTTAGTTTTTCTAGTTTTTAAATTAATTTGGTTTTGGACATGGAAAGAATTCTTATCTCAATATTTAAGCAGTCATGCAGAGACAGCACCTGCAGTAAGTTGAACCTAAGGATACATATACTAATTAAAACAATTTATTCATGTCTTGAAGAAAATAGTTTTAATAATATTTCAGAGGTTTATTATAATGGCCTACAAAAAATATTGTATATAGAGCAGCAACATGTAAAACAGACGTTTAGGCTAACTGTTTACCTAAATGTTTTGCTTCTGCCATTGTGCAATATTGAATTCATTTATAGTAGTAAAGTATTGTTAATTAATCTGATTGTATATATTGTATTTTTTAGGCTTTACCCTGTGGATAAAAGTCGAGTGAACGAATATGGACAGTCATACGACGAGAAACCTAAAGGGAAACCCCACAAAGACTAAAGAATTGGGTCTGAGGTTCTAGATGCACCAATCTGTTGCTGGAGTGGAAACTTCTTGCTTCCACAGTTCAGAAGTGTATTCAGAGGTAGAATATGTTTCTAAAACAATGTGTCAAGCAGATCCTGCAGCACATCCAAATACCTATTAAGTTCCTGTATGCTGCTATTTGGCACTGGCAGGAGGTATGAGGTTGCCCTGCTTGGTTGAGGGTTTAGTGGTTAGACAGTAAGAATTTGCTTTGTGGATCAATATTGATCCCATTGTTAGCTTACAGAGTCTACAGCTATGGCCTAAAGTTTTGCATTACCTAGAATTTTAGGATTGAAAGAATTTTAAATTATATATATATATATATATATATATATATATATATATATATATATATATATATATATATATATATATATATATATATATATATATATATATGAGAACATAATTTAGATCTGTTATTTAACATCATGTAAAAATCTACCAGAAGCCATAATAGTAATACAGTATTTCATGTTAGATTTTGAAATGTCATATTTTTCAATTTGTCGGTTTTTTGTTATGTATATGGACAACTAGAAAGCGGTATGTAGTTCAGTATGTTGACGTAACATTAATTGGCAGGTTTCGTTTGAAGCAAAATTAGTTCATTGTACACGGTGATGCAAAACTTTTGGCCATAGCTGTCTGCAAAAGCTTATAGTAGTAGGAGCTGAACAAAATGAAGCATATTCTACCTGGATTCCTTTTTTAGTATTGCATTTGAAATTGAAAGAATGCTATGCCTTCTTTGTTGCCATCATATAAAAAAGAGATCATACTAAAGGATAATGGAATGTATTTCTTTAGTAAATGTTATCATTACAGTTGCCAAGAATGAACTATTGAGTCATTCCATGATAATAACATGATTTTGGTTGCAATGAATAATATTGTAGAATGTGTTTTATAATCCTGTCTGATGTTGGTACTGTGGACTTCACAACTACTGTTGGCTGTGGTGTTTGAGGACCTACCCAGAATTCCAAAACCAAAATGTACAAATTGCTAAGTAATGTCGTCTGCCGATTTTGTTTTATTTTTTTGTGACCTATTTGCAAAGTGATGGTTTTGATTTTAAACATTTTGGGGTAAGATTTACTGTATTGTTATTATTATTATAAATATTAACCCCAGCAATAACAATAGGCTTCCCATCCATTCTGGTTTGGAAGCCTAATAATAATATTTATCACACTTTAAGGTATATGCAATGAGCTGATGTTTTGGAGTGCTCAGTGACATTAGAAGTAGGGATCTAATTTTTACACAAACATACTTACAAAATGTATTTTGTGCACGTGTTTTGTTGCAGTAGTCATGCACCAAACACATTCAATACTGATACTTTTAGTATTACAATTATCCAGCTGATTAATCTGAATGACTCTGTATATCACAGTCTAAAGAAAGCAAGACTGACCTTTGGCTGATATTTTAAAATTATTCCCACAAAACACATGGATATTCTCTCTGAAGTGACCCAGACTGATATACAGTAGGAGTCTTTTATAAAACAAGTTTCTGTTTAGATGGTACAGCAATGCAGATAAAAATGAATTAACAATAGAGAAAAGTGCACCAAGATGGGAAGCAAGTGATTATAGTATGAACAAATACAGTACTTCACTAGCTTCCTTTAGTATTTCTCCATTGGAAGCAACTCTGCAACATATTACAAAAAAGTGTGGATTGAATATCAGCATTGCCTGACATAACTTGAACTTCATAAATGACAACAATCGCAGCAGGCCAGTATTCTTCTCATTGTAAATGCATCTAGGATTGACATGACCCTCACCCCTTTTAGCTTCAAGCGCAGCCATCTGTAGTGCTTAATTAATTGAGCATTATTTTACTATGTTGATTACTGATCTACTGTACACAAAGAAATGAGGAAATGTGAATTGTCTTTTTTTTTTTTTTTTTTTTTTTTTAATATGCAATTTCTTTATAATGTTGTTATACATTCGCTAGCACCACCAGCAAGTAAGTTCACAGTACAGTGGTTATTTGTCACCTGGGATAATACAACAGATGATTTTTTGAAAAAGCTGTCTTCAATGTTTGGTACAATTCCTGTCACTAACATGATTAGTTATGTGGAGTGCCCGAGGTGCATTTAGACAACTATTTTCAGTTTTGATGAGAGATTTTCCCAAAAATGTAGTCTGCAAATGGAACTGCATAAAATGAGGCAGAACACGTACCTCAACCACCACCTTCATCAAAAGAACCCCCATTTATACAGTTTTAGCATGCTGAACTGTGTGAATGGGAAACCTGCCTTCCAGGTCTGGAAGTTTGGAAAAATAATATACAGTATATCAACCGGATGAGATTAAACAGGTAAAAACAACAGCTTCAAAATGTGTATCTGTGACAGTATGACTTTTTTTTTTTTACTATCCTGTAATTACAACATGGTCAAATGTATAGTATGTTATGATATAAATTAATGTTAATGTCTAAAATGCTAACTTTCTTCCTGCTAAATGGAATTGGTACCAGTTACTGTTTGCATTATCTGTTCTGTTTTGTAGACATTTTCATTCTGTTTTACTCTGTGAAATAACAAGTAAAGTTAATGCTAACCGTTCATCAGGTTTTTTTTTTATTTTATTTTTTTTTTATATATTATTAATCCTAAAAAGGTTCCAGTCATAATACCTGCCTGTTAAGCAGAATCTCTGCCTACATTCATTTATACCACTGGCACTCAAATTGGTTGTAGGACATTAAAATATATCCATGTAACTTGGAAGGTAACATGTATTGAATATTGTCCCCCTGGTATGGTATTTTTGTTTTCTCAAATTAGTTATGGAGAATGTTTATTTGCTTAATTATGTATTTACTATTAAATGGGGAAGGCGGGGCATTGCAGACTATGGTTCCCAAATAATTGTTTTTTTATAGAAGTGGTGGATAACTTTCAATGTTCAGTAAGTTCTAAGTGATTGCAGTTGCAAATACATTTGAGATGTATTTATGAACCTCAGAAAGGTAGCTTACCTATAAGAAAACTGTCCTACCTTCCTAACATAATACACATAAATCAGGACGGTACAGAGACAGTATCGACGTTCTAAACTGCTTGGAAACATGGCCATGACATAATAATGGTCACTTGCATCAAATAACCATAGTTGCAAATATGGCCATGTACAGCAAGACGTTAGGCCCGAAAGGAGCAAAACTGAGCTGTTAATCCGAATGCTGCCAGTCGACATAATATCACCTGGAGTGTGTTTAGGGTGACCACCCATCCTTAATTGGACCAAGACATGGTCCCGGACTTAATGCCTGCGGGATGGAATTTGTCCCGGATTCCTAGACTGCAGTTTTACAGTTTAACACCACAGTCAAACCAAAGCGTGTGTGTTTGGAGAAAAGCCTCACCCCTGCCACATCATTTTGCAATGCCTTACGCAGCCCCAGAATGATTGACACATTGGATAGTCAATCTAAACCATAAAACTATATAATCCCACTATCATGTGACTTTTAACACTCACATAACATGTTACCCAACAGCCTGACTGATGTTTTGGCGACAGCAAACAAAGCTCAGAATATTTCCATATCAGTGTTTTCTTTATGTGAAATGGCTAACTCAACGTTTAAGTGACACTGATATTCATACATTGGTAAAGGAAGGAGAACCCTATAAGGTCGACTCCATCAAAGAAAAAAAAGAAGCAAATTCAGAAAAATGGGTTATAACGGTCATACATGTGGATTAGGAAAAGTGCAAGTCATTCAACAAGTTTTTTTTTGTATACATTGTGTAGAAAAGATTTTAGAATTGGATACTGAGGTGAAAATGTTAAGAAACATTAAAAGTTGATATTTAATTTTGAAATACTGTTATTAAATATACAGTATATAATATGTATTGGCCCTTAAAGTAATAATAATAATAATAATAATAATAATAATAATATCATTTTTCAAAATTTAGCTAATGTATGTGACTTTAACTGATGAGCAACAAACTGGGTTATCTAAAAATGCAAACATACGATTTTGTGGGTGAACTACAGTTTATTTTGTTTGTAGTGATTTGTGCAGTAGACAAACACAGTATACACCATTTTCTGTTATGTGTACCACATTCTGACTACACATTATTACTGTCTGGCCCTACATAAGCATTTGCAAGTAAGTGTAATTATTCCAAACGTATTTGCTTCGCATAACTTGTAGACTGATGAACCAATGAAAACACTCAACACACATACGTCAGTACCGTATAATCATGCAAATAGGCGCAAAGCACAATGAAGGTTTGCTTAAGAAAATGTATTTTTCGTTAGGTTTCCAGTTAGCTGGTTTATATTACCGTCCTTAGTGATGTAACGTTAAGACGTGAGGGCTAAACTGATAAAAATACATGTTGTGGGTGGATTTGATTTGTTAGAGAAATCTATTTTTTCTTTCTCTACAATTTTTTTTCTAACAACCGTGTATCCACCAACTGCATAATTTGTATGATGAGCCTGTTTCCGCGTTTATACGGTAGTGCGTCGAATAGACGTAACTTTGGATAGGAGCCGGTCCTGGAGAATCACCATGTGGCGCTGTAATTGGTTAAAGACAGTATATTAAAACATAATAATAATTATGTATATGCCAATTCAATTTCTGCAGCAGATTTGACCGGCAAAGCACGACTTCTGTCAGTTTCCAGACTAGCTGTGGAAACACGAACAGGAATTTTGCTGCCGAATAATATCATGCTTACAAAATGCAAACGTGTGCCATGGAGCCTTTGAAAAAATATCGTCGTGTAATTTGTATGTTGAAGTCTGTATATTCACATGTACAGGGAATCGAATCTTTTCTCGAGACGATCGGGTGGAGAGAGAGCAGAGAAGGGAAAGAACCCGGCTTAATTTCGAGCAGTGACAGTGTAAAATATAAGAGATTTATTTCTGAAATCATTGTCTGTACCACTCAAGACGTGAAACTGTTATCGCAGCCCGTCAATTTTCAACAGGTAAAGCGGGGAATTATTATTATTATTATTATTATTATTATTATTATTATTATTATTATTATTATTATTAATAATAATAATAATAATAATAATAATAATAATTTAGAAATAATGTAGCTTAGCATTATAATACAAAAGCGCCTCTGCTTTGTTGCGACCAAGCTATGCTTTCTAAAATAATAATAAAAGATATGCAGCAAATGCATCCACTATCATGCTGTTATAGTTTATTTATTAGTGTTGAGCGGTAAGGTTAGAGAAATAGTATGCTTACCTGTAATGTAAATGTGTGTGTGTGTACTTTTAGCACACAAATGGTATTGGCTAGTAATTATGGGGTAGTGAGTTTGAATGAGACAGCATTAAGACATGGATGTCATTATGTAGGAATTACTTGTACTGATCTAGCCTCAAGTTAAGAATGAAATAGGAAAACATATGTTTTTGTTGTACATCATGTAATGAAAACGTTATTGTCATTTATTTTTCCATGTCTCGGGGATCAATCAAGATACTGACTTCATATCTGCACACAAGCAGTGACCGCTAGGTGTTGGTGACTTTACATTGACCTCTGACCAAACACTGTGACTTCTGAGGTCTTAATTTTGTATAGAGACACCTTTATAGTCTTCATGGTTTGTACATAGCTGAATTTAAATTATTTTCTGGTAAACAACCTTTTTACTACAACATTGTTTTAACCTCTGGTCACACCAGTGCTTCAGATCCCACACTTACAGATGGTGTCTTCAAATTTTGATACACACCTGGATTCTCCCATTCATTTTGATTAGAGATGTCATCTCCTAGGGTTGTTGTTGTTTTTTTTTTTTTTTTTTTTTTTTTTTACAGAACCTACTATTTCAATAAAAATGTATTTAAAAACACTTGCCTGATATTGCTCAGCTAAAACTGAAAAAGCATGGAAATGTTATGTTGATTAGTTTAGGTTGTTCCCATTTCATAAGTACTGTTAGAGAATAGCATTTTTTTTTTATCTTAATTAACCTGTCATGGTATACTTGTGTTTCAGTTGTCGAGCCAGAGGGAAGTGGTGGCCAGAGTCATACAGAAGCTTTGTGAAAAAGGGAAGAAGAATGTCCTGTCTTCTGGATATGCCTGTATTTCTGAGAACAGTTATCAATTTGTCAAGTTTGCTCCCAACATTTGCATCTTCCAACCCAATCAAACTACCTTCACCATTGGTGCCAGTCCGCTTTGGGAGATTTTGCTAAGCAGGATTGGTGATGATGTCATGATGCATTTGTTGCAACACTGTGCTCTGTTCATGCTTGCACCCCCAAGCAGTTGCTATCAGATATGTGGAGTTCCTTTCTACAATTTAGTGTCCTCGGGTGTTGTTTTTTCATTCAGGTGCACCCAGCAGAAGTCACTAAATGCCAAATTCAATGTCTTATCAAAGTTTGTAAAATTGCAACGTGGCTTTTATAAAAGGTACCAGCAGAAGGTTTATCAGTGGAAACAAAGATCAGCATTTGGAGAGCAATCTCGTTACAATCTACGAAGTTCAGCATCCTTTCAGCGGAAACAGACTAACAAAATCATGAAGGCCGGCCAACAGAAGAAAAAGCGTCTTGGTAAAGGTGTTGTTCCTCCTGCCAAAAGGGTTAGATCAGATTCTTGCAATGTCAGCCTTCTGGTAGATAATCGAAAAGGTGCAAAATCCTGCCAGCCAAGCATTCATCCCAAGAAAGAAAAGAAGAAAGTGCCCTTTAAGGCCCCCTCAGTCGACTTCTCTTCTATTTATATCGAAAGAAGACATATGTTTTATTCAAGCCAGGTTTTAAAGAAAAGCTTTTATAATTCCTTTGGGATGAGCCGGCAAAAGGACTTCAAAGTTGACGAGAAGAGACTGATTGAGACAATCTTCTTGCAGGGAAATTTGTTTGGAGGAAATGATGCCAAAGGGAGGCCTGACAACTACTGGAGGAAAAGGATGCTGCCGAAACGCTATCACCAAATGAGGAAAGTGTTTAAGGAGCTTGTGAAACGACATGGAACGTGTCGGTATATTGAACTGTTGAAGAAGTATTGCCCTTGCCCTTTTAATCCTGCCAAAACCCAAGAATCAAGCAACCAGGGAAGTACATTAGAAAAACTGCTGCAGCAGCACAGCCATCCCTGGAAGGTGTACATGTTTGTGAGGGAATGCTTACATTATGTGGTACCACAAGAACTGTGGGGCTCGAACCACAACAAATGCAGATTCCTGAAAAATGTGAAGAAGTTCATCTTTTTGGGGAAGTTTTGCAGGTTTTCTCTTTCGGACTTGATGTGGAACATGAGACTCAACAACTGCTACTGGCTGGAAATCAAAAATAAGAATAAGAGTAAGCTAAGTCATAAAAAAATAGGCGCTTATGGATGCATTTTGATTGTAAACTATCATGAAATACTGTGAACTGCCTCAAAAATGTTGAGGACTGTTGCGGCACTTCAGATTTACATCTTCATTGTTATCAAGGTCTGCAGTGCTAAATAATTTAGTTAAATATTATAGTTGTAATGCATCATAATATTGTAAATTATGGTGGGGATTTGTCGTTAGAAATGTTAAATTGCGTGCTAATAGCAATTGGTAACTCAGAAATATTAATTCTCTTAGCAGAACATCCATTTCATTCAGTTTCCAACTGCTCCAAACTGTTTTATATGTGGCATGGGTGTTCAAAGACTCATTTTTAGACTTCGCAATACAACATTTCTTTTTCCAGAGAGATCTCATTTTTATCCAGAGGAACACAGGCTTCGTGAAGTGATCCTGGCTAAGTTCTTATACTGGTTGATGGGCACCTATGTGGTGCAGCTACTTAAGACCTTCTTCTACATCACAGAGGCTGTGAAAGGGAAGAACACGTTGCACTTCTACAGACAGTATGTCTGGGAACTTCTGCAAGATATTGGAGTCAGGTACACTTTACTTATTACTGAAACTCAATTTTTCAATGAGAAGGCTAGCTTGATTACATGCATAGTTTCCTTAATTTCCAAACCTTAAGATTTTAATATCCTAGCTGATTTGTTAGGTTCTCTGAATCTTTGAATACCTGTGATCAGTAACAACACAAAGATGGGCCTTGTTCTGTGTACCACTGGAACCTTTCCAACTATTGCATGATATTTGTGATTTTTTATAATGTTGCTGAATCCAGTAGAACCTTTATTTATTATATTGGTAGTTCGAAAATATGCATTTGTCTTTTTTTAAATATCAATTTAAATTGAAAATGTTTTTTCAACAGAAAACATCTAGAAAAAACACAGCTGCAACCCTTATCCACAGAGGAGATTGCAGAAATGCAGAGATACAACAAAGACCTGATGATCTCCAGACTTCGGCTCATTCCCAAACACAATGGGTTGAGACCCATTGTGAAAGTTGGGAAAACAGTGGGAATGCAGAAGCACATTCAGCAAACCAACGAGAAGAAGGTTTGTAAAAAATCAACTCTTTCACTTCCGTATTGCTTTAAACTCGGGCCATGTCAATGATACAGACCACATGCTTTGACATAGGGTCTTCATAGTTGGTACAGAGTTGTATTCTGTGATTCTCTTAATGTTGCAACATCAGATTGTATGGCCATAAATGAATAATTAAAAAAAAAACAACAACAAAAAAAAACATTAAAATATTCCCCCCCCCCCCCCCCCCCCCCCCCCCCCCCCTGCTGGATTCAGCTGAAGCTCCTGTGCGCTGTTCTGAATTATGAACGGAGCAGAAATCCTTCTTTATTGGGATCATCCGTGTTTGGAATGGATGACGTCTATAAAGTGTTGAAGCAGTTTGCAAAGGAAAGGAAACAACACATGCAAGACGTAACTCACTACTACTTTGTGAAGGTAGGATCCCTACATAGCATCACTGTATGTTATTAAACAAATTGTTGAGCACTGAAGTAATTCTAGTGTGCTCTGTGTAGTTGACACAAACTTATTCTAACCACACATGCTTACATGACTTGATTCAATATTGTTCCACAAAAATTATATTTTTGGTCAAAAAGAAAGCATGTGCAGTGAATGATCTGAATTAGCAATTGGCAGATTTAGATAAATTCGATCCAAGCTACTGATTCATTTTATTTCTTAAAAACTGATTTGTGGCTGTTTGTTTCAGAATGTTTTTTTTTTTTTTCTTCACAGCATTAATCACTTTAACAATTCAAACAGCATTCACTTCAACATTTTTTATTCAAGTTGGATCCTACTGAAGGTTTGTCAAGATCTTTCTGCATTGTCTGTATTTCAGGCTGACGTCACTGGGGCCTTTGACACCCTTCCACATGATAAACTGCTAGATGTGGTTTCAGGTATAATACATCCTGATATCGAAGAAAGCTATTGCATCCGCCACTATGCTGAGATCTGGAGTGACCCTGTCCGACAGATAAGGAAGTCATTTAAGACCGATGTATGAAAACCTGCAGATATATTTCATGTGATAAAGTTTAATCGTTAAGTTTAGTTTAGTTTATTAATATTTTTTATTATATGTGTGTTGTATGGTCAAGGAGTACATGCAAGCCTTCATTGATGTTGAAAAGGGTTACAGAATTGAGCTGAATTTTAGAATTTCAATTTGTATGTTTCTAACAATATCTGGACTTGTATTCTTTTCTAGTTCATTATTGTAAAGAATAACATTGTTTTTAAGTTTGGACTGGATGATATAAAATAAGAGATTGAATGGTTTGATGGCATCTGTGCCTAAAACCGTAGCTGCAACATAATGTTTAACTGTTTTTTTACTAATCGTGCCTTGTATTTCCAACAGGTTTATACAATGATAGATCTGCTACCAAACATGAAGCTGTTTGCCTCTCAATTGCAGAAGGAGAAATCTTTACGAAGCGCAGTACTAGTAGAACAGGTAAAGGAACCATGCAAGAGCTATTGTATTATACCAGGAAAGATTAGATTTTAGTTATGCTTGATTCCTGGTAGTAGTTTATAATGTGAACAGTTGTCCACTACCATCTGTGCATCAGAAGTAATGTTTACCTCTGGTCATGCAACTGTCAAAACATTTGGTCAGAAAATTATGATAATGAAAATGCTTGTTCTTGTATTGTTTTAGTGAATTACTTAACCTTTATATTAAACTATAGGGCCTGTCCGTAAATGAGCCTTCTAAAAAACTGCTTGCATTCTTCAAACAAATGCTGAAGAGTAATGTCTTCAAGATTGGAAATAAGTAAGTAAAACACTACTTCTGTTTATTTTTCAGGGGGTATTTGAATGTTCTAGTAAAATTGCATAGGATGTTATAAACTGCAAATATTGCACATGACACGAGGAAAGCCAATATTCACATACAGAGGTGCGTTGGTTGTAATAAAATATAATATTTTTTCATTTGGGACAAAGACATACAGTAGAACCTCAGAGTTATGGAAACCTTGGGAATGGAAGTTGTTCGTAAGTCTGAAATGTCCTTAAATCTGAAAAATGAGGTTTCAGTGGTTTTCATAAATGTGCAAACCTGCTGTCTACACCCTCAATCTGATGAATAATGCAAGGATACAGCACAGTAATGCAGTACTCGTATTGTTGTGGTAGTTTAAAATCGTTCTAAATGTAACTTGCTATTGAAATTGCAGAAACGCAGGCTTAAACGTCCAGGAAAAGCTAATATGATGCTTGTTTTTATTTTATTTTAAACAAAATTCATTAGTGTAGCTTGCTCAGTCATTGGGCTTGAAAAATAACTGCTTTGTTTAAAACAAAAATGTTCCTAGTAAAATGACCCGTACTTACTTTGTAATAATTCTGCCTTCTCTGTGACCAGCACGCTGCTTATGGAGTGCGTTATCAAAATCTCATCAGCAGCTTTGCGTATGATATATCTGTTTTTACTGCTCTCCTGTCTTTTGCCTCCTTTGCAAATTGTTGGGTTATTATAATTTTGTTTTGCCTTTTAAATATTGCTGAGAATTTCCTGAAACCTGATACATTTTTCCCATTGCTGAGTATGATAACGCTGTTAAAAGTTTTCTTTCAATTGAAAGTGTAACACATTTTGCATACCCCAGTTCTTACCATTTCAGTGGGTTAACGTTGCGCTTTTTAGAACTGGATTCTGTTTGCATTGCAGGCATGGTTGATTGACTGCATACTTACAGCTAAAAGTAGGGAGATTGGTTGACCGGTCAGTTTGTAAGTTTGGTGTTCGAAACCTGAGGTTCTACTGTAATATGATATCGCCATCTGCTGGGGAAAAAAAAGCGAAATTACACCTGTTGCACTGCATTAGTTGTTTTAGAATGTGTTGATAAAGTTGCCTTTGGATAAAGTAATTATTTTATTTATTTATTTTTGATGCAGTAACAAATTGATTTCCCATTTATGCCTAAGACACATGCAAATATTCTACCCTGTCTTTTCATCCACTTCCTACGTACCTTCATACATTTCTCATATAATACCGTTATAAAAAAAGGTCTTTGTAGATTATTGATAATCTTAAAAATAGGTTGTTGGTACAATACTTTAATCTAGCTAATTTTCACATACTTAGAATCTAGCATACATCATTTTGTATTCTTGTATATTATAAGACTGGCTGCATAGCAGTGTGTGCTTTACATTTCCACAGTGGATTGCTCTCCTCATATTTTCAGGACCTACCTGCAGAGATGCGGAATCCCTCAGGGCTGCATTGTGTCCACACTGCTGTGCTGTTTGTGCTATGGAGACATGGAGAACAAACTCTTAAGTGGAGTGCAACAAGATGGGTACGTCTTTCAGAGCGGTTTTTGGCTTACTGTTTGTCTTCATTTCCCATGTGCTGCTCCTGTATGTGTGTCTTAGTTATTCCTGTAATATTTGGATACTGTGAAAAAGTAAAAAGCTGGGACTTGCATGAGATGTAAATGGAAATAATAGCACTTTTAAACGATGTAGTCGACAGATGCCACATCTGTTATTTGAAGTGAAACAAGTAAAAAATGGTACATTCAGAGGGAGTTTCTTTATAGGAATAAACTCACCTGCATTAACAATAGACTTCTCAAGCCTGAAGTGGGGAAAAATAATGGACAAATGATCAATCTAATTGTCTTCTGTCATTGTATAAGTTTCTTTATATATACTAGTGATCAGAATTGGCTGTCTAACCCTCCTTCCCTTCTCAACACACACTCACACAGACAATACCAGCCTACTAATGTCAGTGTGTGTCTTCCCCATTCCTATTTTAAATAACCTTCGTCAAATTGGAGTCTTGTACATACATTCTTTTTGTATTTTCAAATATGTCTTTCTATTTTTTTCTCAAACTACATCAAGAGTGTTGCTAAGATGGGTGGATGATTTCTTGCTCATTACTCCTCACTTGTCAAATGCAAAAAAGTTCCTCAGGTATGTCTTCTAAATATTTGAAACAGCTGTACTTGTTGGGGTTTACACTACAGTTTCTCATGGTGTGTTTAAAAAATAAATACATAATAATAATAATAATAATAATAATAATAATAATAATAAAATAATAATAATAATAATAAAGCTTAACAGTACTGTGACTGGAGGGGAAAAAATCACTGTCTACAACTCTTCTTGATGTAAATGTGTGATGCAACATTTAAAGGTTTAGTCATTTAATTGTAACCAGCTATTGGAAATATGCGAGACACATGCAATTTAATATGAAAATGCATAATGCAAGAAATTTAACTGGTGGGTTTTATCCTTGTTTAGTTAGGCCTATATTACAACTGAGGAAAAGGAAACTAAATATTAACCCCCAAAAAGATGCAACCACCACTCTTCTGAGTATTTTAAGTGGTTCTTTATGAGGTTGTTTCGTTATGTTAAATAGATCTACATTTTCAGTAATCTGTCAGTAATTGGGTGTGTGTTATTGTTCAAGTACACACTCCCTACTGTCTCAATGTAAATGGCTCTTTAATGTTAATTGCTGTTGAAAATCAATACTGTTTTAATTTACCACCGTGATTTAGAACGCTTGCAGCCGGCATTCCTGAGTATGGGTGCATTATAAGCCCTCATAAAACAACTGTCAACTTCCCTATTGATGACATCCCAGGTTGTGCCGCGGCCAAACAGTTACCTGGGGTCTGCATGTTTCCATGGTGTGGACTTCTGCTGGACACTCGCACAGCTGAAGTGTTCTGTGACTATGGAAGGTAAAACAGATTTGATTGCATGATGTGTCGAATGTGTCTTGCATTAAAAATGTTTAAAATCACCAAAGGGGGCACTGTTGGGTAAGATTTTTTGTCGTACACTAGGGCACTGGTCTGTATGGACAGTAGGGTTTCCCAGTCTTGGTCCTGGGGACCCCCTGTGTCATCTGGTTTTCACTCCAACTGAGTTCTCAATTACTTTAAACCCTTAATTGAACTAACGTGCTTAATTATACCCTTTTAATTGTTCTCAGCACCTAAAAAGTTGCTGATTTCAAGTTACTTATAAAATTGTGTAGTTAACTTGAAACCTCCAACTGTCTAAAAAGCTAAAAACAATTAAAAAAGTCTAATTATGCTAGTGAGTAGTTCAATTAAGGGTTAAATGAAGTAATTGATAACTCAGTTGGAATGAAACGCAGAAGACTCAGTGTGTCCCGAGGACCAGGACTGATCTGTACTACACACCTCAGCATGTCTCGTACAGCAGTTAATGCATTTAGTTTATAAAATTGTATTGGCTTATGGCTCCAGTTCAGATAACACCATATCTAATGGCAATTGATGTTAAAATGTAATTTATACATTGACAATTTACAGGCAAATGGGAAGTGTATAATTTATTATAATGTTTGTGTTTTTTTTTAGTCACTCTTAGTATTGTAACGCTGCTTGCAACAAAATGTGCACCCAAAGAAACATCACATGCAATTGGATGCCTGTGTCACAGCTTGATAGTTGCCTAAAATGAGGTAGATGGGCTCTAAATAATAAAGCAGAAATATATTTGATTGGTAGGACTGTTCGAATGTACTGGAGGAGTCAACACTCTTCTTGACATCTTGTGTTTATGTCCTCTTTCAAAGTGGGGACCTTTATGCACTGATCTTGTTTGCCTGCTTGACAGTAGACATTTGGAATAAATTTGCTGTTGATCTTACACACCTTTGGTAACCTATAGGTTCATGTGGTACCAGGTTAAGGATATTAGGAGGGCCCCCTCTTTAAGTGTCTGCACTGTTTTGTTTCGTTTTTTTTCAATTGCATCATTTGCCCTCCGCTGTGAACAGTTTGTTTTTTCTCATTTTTTCAATGTGGTCGATCTTGTACTTTCAGATAATTATTAAACACAATGCAAGGCAACTGCATTGTAGGAAGCTAAACGTATATTCTAAATTAGGCTGTGTTACATGCAGGGAGAGCTGTATCGATCCTTGATTGCACCCTGTGTAAGATATTAATCTAGCTCCCCCACCAGAATGTGCAGTCAGTGAATAAAATAAATAAATACATAAAAAGGGGTTCAAAATATTTGTAAATGTCCAGTGGAATGCACCAACAGAAATGAAATCTAGAGCCTACAAATGTACTTTTCTTGCTTTCAGTGATGCAAAGTCATTGGTAACATGATCATAGTTCAGAGAGTTGGCCAGTACAAATTCAGTGTATCTCATTGCTAGATTAGACAAGTGTTCTTGGCTCATCAAGGTTCAGCTTACTGAAACTACATTGGATTGTTAGTGAACTTGCAAATAAATTACCTACCTGCTTGAAAAACCATACTGTTAGTTGGATGGGAAAATGTTTATTTGCATGTAAATCATTATATTATGTGAAGACTGGAACTAAGTTTTAGGTTACCAATAATCAGCATAATAATTACAATTAATAGTAGAAGATGCTGAACTGGAAAATGCTGCCAGTCTCTCTGTTGGGTTGATTTTCTATGGAAGGTTCCCAACCCAGAATAAAGAAATAGAGACTCTCACTCTCTAAACTAGGCGGGCTAGCCTTGCCTATTCTTCATAAATATTATTTGTCTGCATGGCTATATTCAGTGCAATACTGGATTTTCAAAAATGTTAAGCCCACATGAAACAATTTGGAAAACAATCTGACTATTCACTCTTAACTGATCCTAAAAAAAAATGTTTTAGCATTTCAAATAAAATAATAGCTATTTTACATACACTAAGGGCCTGATTTTCAAAAGGGGTAAAATAAGAACTGGGTCGCAAAATAATTAGTATTACCTGATTTATATACCTAAATCAAGTTGTTTGTATGTTATATATGTTTAGTGATCCAAATTAAGTTTTAAAAATCCCTTTCCAACCTAGTTCTTATTTTGCCCTTTTTGAAAATCAGGCCCTAAATGTCTGCCATAATGTTTAAAAATGTTTAGGATTACTAGACAATGATTATTTAAAACTGGAGGATGTTCCGCCCACAAAATAGAAAAAGATTGGTATCAACATTGCAGGACATCTCTCAAAATGGCATACGATCCTTTCACACAGCACAGTCAGTCACAGTACAATACAGCAAAGGAACTCTTTCAGTTCTTTCAAATAAGACAAGTCCTTAAAATGGCCACAGTGTAGGCTGCACACTAATAGGATACGTCCAATCAAATAAATGTGATTGCTGCATGCTAAGCCGTAAAAAAAAAAAAAAGACCATGAAACCGCAGGGCACAAATAAAAACAAAAGCATAAAAAACTGACAATATTAACACTTCCGCACTTTTTACATACAATATAGTACCCCAAAGCTCTTTTACAATAAAACATAAAAAGACCATACAGACATCACAGATCACAGTAATAAGAAACAAGCAGTAAAGTGCATACAATAAAAAAAAATACATTAGATCAGGCTATTTAAAAAAAAAAAAAAAATTGTATTGGTGTTGATTTTATTTTGTTTTTTTGGGTTTGTCTTTACTGTTGTACAGTGCCTTGAGATCTCTTGAAAGCAGCAGCCACTGCTTGTGTGCAGATATGAAGTCAGTACCTTGAATGATCCCAGAGACATGGAAAAATAAATGATAATAACGTATTCATGACATGATGTACAACAAAAACATATGTTTTCCTATTTCATTCTTAACTTGAGGCTAGCTCAGTACAAGTAATTCCTACATAATGACATCCATGTCTTAATGGTTTCTCATTCAAACTCACTACCCCATAATTACTAGCCAATACCATTTGTGTGCTAAAAGTACACACACACACACACACATTTACATTACAGGTAAGCATACTATTTCTCTAACCTTACCGCTCAACACTAATAAATAAACTATAACAGCATGATAGTGGATGCATTTGCTGCATATCGTTTTTTTAATTATTTTAGAAAGCATAGCTTGATCGCAACAAAGCCGAGGCGCTATAGTATTATAATGCTAAGCTACATTATTTCTAAATTATTATTATTATTATTATTATTATTATTATTATTATTATTATTATTATTATTATTAATAGAATAGCAGGTCACAAATAAAAAATTAACACGACCAAATGTATGCAATAAAAGAAAGAACGGAAAGCTTTATATGATAGCTTAGTAAAAACAGGTGTGTGGTGTATTTGTAAACACTGATATATTAAACAACTTTTACTCTATTAGCTTTCACAGTTATTTTCAGCAAATCGAGAGATCTTGCTATGAGGGAGGTAGTGCCTGTTATGTGCTGTTTGTTGTCGGATAGTGTTTAGTTTGTCAGTTTTGGAAGGTAAAAAAAACAAGGTCAGCTATTGTACTAATTTTTACTAATGCCGTAACTGAATCAACAACATAACATTTCTTTTAAACCTGTTGCCAATTTCAATACAATAGGCTACTGTTTAGCCAGACAGCACATATTTTCCACGAGAAATTAATTCCAGTCCCTTTACTCTACAATCTAAAGTATTTACAGGACTGCGGAATCATTGATTTGTGGAATGTCCCAGTCATGTTCTTACTGAGAATATTACATCATTTAACAGAAGACAATACTCATTTATCTTTTCTGAAAGTGCAGTGGTTTTCTCCATGAAGTATACTAGCACTCATAAAGATGTATTATCCTTGATCTGAAATATTTTGAACTGGCCATGCCTATAAATGAGGATAAGAGTCCATTTACAATGTGGTTGGGAGTATTTACTGGACATTACACATGCACTGATAACACCTGTGTGTGTTGTTTTTTTTTTTGTTTTTTTTTTGTAGAATGTTTTATTTTACATGTTTAAAATGGTTTCTTTTTTGTTGTGGTGAAGGTTCAGTGCATGCTTTCATGATTTACAAATAGTCCTTTGTTTTTATACCAGTAATTAACTGATCTTGATCTTGAATAGGTCACCCATATGCTAACCTTGGAATTCCACTCCCCTACTTAAAGACTTGTTATCATGTCATATAAGAGATGTTTTTTAGGTGTGCCCATAGATTGAAATCTTTTTTGATGCAGAAAATACAACATCCCTGTTGGAGTTTTCTGGAGTTTATTGCATTTACCCAAATTGACAATAGGCTGGTTTCACAGGCTCTGTTCCACGTGGTGTTCTTCTTGGATACCTTCAATTCATGGCTCATATTAATTAAAAATACATGAAACAAACAAATGTAAAATGATACAAGAACAAAAAAGGTTGCAGTGGACATTACTTGCTTAATTATATTTGACATTTGACTTAGTAAAATGAAAGGTTTCACTGTATAAACACTACTTTAGAACCCAATTTTATACAGTCTCATATTTCGATGACTTTTCATTATGGTTAGACCCATACAATAGTTTTTGGGTGATAAGAGGATTGAATTAACACTGATTTGTTGTTTTCTTTTAGTATATATTGTACTGATACGTGAGTTCCATGTTAAAGTTAAAAATAAACAAAACAAAAATAAAACAATACTGTAGATTAACAGTTGTGTGTTTTTAGTAGATATATTTTATGAATAGTAATGATTATAACTGTCATTAATTAGGCTTATACAGTAGACTATCGCTAATTCTGTTTCTACAGCTGCTCATTTTGAACTTATCAGGGTTGATATTGCAGAGTTTCCGACTATTATTTCTTTCTTTTTTTTTTAGTTTTTCCGACACCTCCATTAGATCAAGTTTGACTCTCGGTTCCTCTCCCTGTGTTGGAAAAAAGATGAGGAATAAACTGCTGGCAATTCTTAGACTAAAAGCCCATGCCATTTTTCTTGATCTGGAGGTAAGAATTATCTAATGTTACATTTCTCACATCTTCCCTGTTTGTGAACTATGCTTGGTATACTGTAGGAAATCCTCTTGCTTTGTTTTCTTTTTTAAATGTGGGACATTTTTATAAATCATATGGAAACTTAAAGCATGAATTTGGTATTTAAGGTTGCATGAAATATATCCATATGCCTAAAAACGTATTAATTACATTTCTGCCAACCATGTCGAAGACCAGTGCATCTCTTAGTAGTCCAAGCATTCATTCCAAGACAGAATGAAAACAAAGTTATGTTAACCTGCTGTACACTTTTTTTTTCATATATATCTATATACACAGCTCAATAGTCAAAAGACAGTTTGCATTAATATCTACAAGATCTTCCTTCTTCAAGCTTACAGGTATGTCAATCTTCATCTCATGTTTTATGTCCTCTTTTTAAGCAGCATTTTATTGGATGTGGTCTCTAATTTGAGTCACAGACACTTGTGTTTCGTGACCTGAAAGAAATTCAGAAAGTGCATAGTTGTAATAAGCAGTTAGCATCTGAAGTGGCACAATCTCCACCGCTTTGATTGCTCTGATCCATATAAAAAATGTTAGTACTTTATTTGATTTGAATGTCACAAGGTACTGTACAGGACTCTTGACTCTTTAAATTTTGTCCAAAAGTTAGTTATAGTTCTCATATACATACTTGGTATACATACTCATATACTTGGTATCCTGCAGTGTTGTGTAGTTTAACCCCCTATTGGTATTAGAGATGAGTAATGTGTCAGTAAGAAAGGAAACCACAAGCAGGGGTCAGGTAATACTTCTTTTGCATGATGCAAGTAACCAGCCAGAGCCAAATCAGTCCCATTACCCCAAGCCTTGGTTGCCCGGGTAGTCATGCTGTCTGTCTCTGAATGCTCCCACCTCATCCTGGTGTAAATCTACCCACACGTTATAGTTAACAATATGTCAACCATATGTAGTTTACTATTTTGACAACTATGCAGATGTTCAGGATCTAAGGATTTAAGGATCTGTTGTTTCTGTTTTTACTGGCATCTAAAACCTACTGCATAGGTCATCAGCTTCTGTAATAATGTACTGGAAACTGATTTAAGGGTTAAAGGTACTGTTTTAAGGTATTTCTTGGAGCTTGTTTAAAATACAAATAACATCTGCTTCATGCATAAAGAAAGGGTTACAATTTCTCGGATTTGAGATTGTAATGCTCCATTACCAGTAGGATTGCCATTGCCTGGTAATATAAAGTTACAAAGTGCAATTGTACAGGGGGAAGTTTGAGTTCTTTAGTTAATGATTCTACAGGATTTCAGGGCCATTGATCAACCTTTAAAATAACATACAGCCTTATCAGTTATGCAGATAGAAATCAGTTGGGCTGCCTGTCAGCATTTCTGTAGCTTCGTTACATCGGATGGGAATAAGGTTTTAACCTGCGATAACCAATGTTAAATTCTGCCATTACCCTACATTTTACTCTGTAAAAAGTAAGCCTTTATTTCCCAAATGCATAGCTCTGTAACAGCGATACTCCGTGAACTCACATGATGTGTTGTAGTTAATTTAGAATGAGAATGGCTGATTACCTGGCGAGCCATCAAACCCACATTTGAGTATTCTGTTTAGACAATGTATAGTGTGTGAAAAAATGTTAAACAGAGTAAACTACATTGAACAGCTGATCCTAAGCATTTAATTTTATTGTAGGATTTGAATAAATACAAGATTAGATTTCAAAATGAGAGTAACAAAAAAAAAAAAAATCACTCTAACATTGAATACAAAAGTATTAGAAATATATAATTTCCATCTATGCTAACTAATGATGGGAGATTCCAAAACACATAGCTTTTTGATATTCATTTTCATCTGTTTATAAGGTCTCTAAAATTATATATTTTTGTGTTCTTATTGAATAGTAATAATTATGAATGTCATTAAATTGTTTTATAAAATTCATCCCAAATTGATTGTAAATAGTGTTTTTGTGTTGGTTGGCATGGAGGGGGTTAATTCCTATCCCTGCAAAATACATGTGAGAATGTGGCTGGAGCCTTCATTGAATAATTGATTATGAATTAGGCTCCAGCCACATGGGATATAAGGGGAGAAAATGTTTTGTTTGAGAGGTTGTATTGGGAAAGGAGCAAGGTGAGTTGTGCTGGGTGCTGTATAATTTTGTTTTTGGTCTGTAAAGGCGAATAATGCCTAGCCATACATAAACCCCAGTGTTTAAACCCACAGCTAAAGTCTCTGAGTCTGTCTGTGGCGCTCAAGTCCCACACAGGACACCATATGTGACAGGATTGCAAAGGGTTAGAGGGGCTCAGACAGTAGTTGTTGGTTTAAAAGCTGGGGCATGCATTTATTGAACAAAATAAATCAAAAGGACAGACAAAATGCAGCTCACAGAGCCAAAATAAAAAGGCTGAAGAAAAACAAAACAAAATAATACTCATGTTCGGTTGGGCATGC
This sequence comes from Polyodon spathula, assembly GCF_017654505.1. Taxonomy (NCBI): domain Eukaryota; kingdom Metazoa; phylum Chordata; class Actinopteri; order Acipenseriformes; family Polyodontidae; genus Polyodon; species Polyodon spathula. The sequence continues at coordinate 23,239,340 of NC_054536.1, forward strand.
TTTCACAGACCAAAAACAAAATTTACACAGCAACATATACTCTCAAACAAAATCTTTTTTCCTCATATATCACATGTGGCTGGAGCCTAATTAATTATCAATAATTCAATTAAGGCTCCAGCCACATTCTCACATGTATTTGGGAGGGGTTGGAATTAAGTTCCTCCCTGCCAACAACCACCACCAACACAAACAAAACACTATTTATAAGCAGGGCTCTGCCTTGCCACAGTTCGCTATGTGCAAAATAGAGCATTTTTTTTAACATGGTTATACAAAAACATTTCATCACACCAGGGAATATGTCTATCATGTTTCAGTTAATGAATCTTTAGAGACATTTTTCATACTTTGACTGTCCATTCTATAAATCCTTGAATTTCAATGGCACTTGAACTATTGCCTGAAATAAAAGGCATTGAAATACCTGTCTAGGTATTGCAAATGATCAGGCTGTCTTGAGGTGATTTAATTGAGTTCAATTTTAAACATTTCACACATATGGACATGTAATCATCCTATTACATATTCGGTTATTGGTCCTTGATCTTAAATAATAAAAACTTGGAGTCTTTAGTTTGCATGGTCTGGTTAGTTGAGCCTGACACGCCTCAGTGTGATTTCCCATGTTTATCTGAACATGAAGGCCCATTTCACAACAGTTTGGGGTTAGTCTTCACTATAAATGAAGGACTTACAATAGGCAAAAGATACAAAGAGTTCACATGTATCATCTGTGTCTTTTTAAATCAGGTTTATTATAATAAGTTTCTCCTACTAGGTTCTATGCTTGTGTCCTCAACCTGCCATTTGGACAGAGGGTCAGAAACAACCCTTGTTTTTTTCTTTCTGTGATCTCACAAATGGCCACCTGTTTCTACTCCACCATAAAAATCAAGAACAAAGGTAAGTAGTTGTAATGTTCGTCTGCTTGAACACCAATGAAAGCTTCGTGAATAACCGTCATTGCTGTGGCTTTGGGCCTGCAGTACTTCCCAGTCACTCCCCACTAGGTTGTATTGCTGTGCAGTGTTTGTTTAAAGAAATATCTAAGTTTTGATTTTCATTTCTTGCCTGTGATCCTAGGTTGGTTTTTCTCCCAGATTGGTTTTTATCCCGGTTTTCTCCCCAATTTGGAATGCCTAATTATTATTTTTATCCCGGCTCACCGCTGCAACTCCCTCGCCGACTCAGGAAACGGCGGCAGACACATATGTCCTCCTGCCAAGCCGTCTTTTTTCATGCTGAAGGTCTACAACGAAGCCACCAGACCCATAGTGCCGGAGGACAACACAGATCTGAGTGGCTTCTACAGCAGACCTACAGGTGCCCTATTGGCAAATCCCAATCTATTTTCTACTAGAATCCCCATGCTCACCCCGATGGAACTAGTTTGCCTCTGTCAGTCATGGCCCTGCTAGTACTTTCAACAGTAAAACGTTTGGAAGGAAATGTGTTTTTATATATATATATATATATATATATATATATATATATATATATATATATATATATATATATCTATATCTATCTAGATTATAATATTATATAATTAATACCTAGTGATATTTGTTATATTTCCCACATGTTTTAAGTGTATGTTATTGAAAAACACATTTAAGGTAATTTCAGCTGACATCGTTAAATTTTAACTGCCTTTATTGATTTGGCATAATAACAGGCTATGTAAACCAACACACCTGTCATCAAAGCCAGCACCATCTGTTGCAAAGTTTCTGGGTTTTATCAGAAAAATAAAAAATATAGACCTTCAAAAAAGCTGTGAATTATTTAATGCTGAATATGACATCACTATTTGTGACACTTTGGCAGATCCAGCATTTATAATATGAAATATGATTTCTGATTCTTTACTACTGTGCACTATCAAATTAAGTTGAGATTTATTCATCTCAACTCTAATTCTTCAATTGCTTAAAAAGTAAATTGATTTGAATCATCACTGTAATGTGTTCTTCCCATTGCACTATGAGGGCTGGCTTGCTGGCTCAGCACTTGTCATACTGCACCTGTGCTGATGTTTCTTCCCATGCCGGACCAGCCCTTGTGGAACAATATATCTTGACCACAAAGAACAAGGGAATGAAAGAGAAACCCAGTCGACTCAAATCACCTTAAAACTACCTACATCAAGGTGGTCCCCACTGGCGCATCCGCGTGGAGTACAGGATGCGCCCTATGGCTTGGAGATCTCCGGTTCAAGTCCAGGCTATTCCACTGACGATTAGATGGGAGTTCCCAGGTGGCGGCACACCATTGGCCAAGCGCCGCCCTGGTGGGGGAGGGCTTAGGTCGACCGGGGTGTCCTCAGCTCACCACGCCCCAGCCACCCCTGTTGGCTGGCTGGGTGCCTGTGGGCCAGTCTGGAATTTTCCCAGACCTGTGGGGTCCTCTGACATTGTAGCTCTGAGGTGGCTGCATGACGGGCCTGCAGAGTGAAAAGACATGGACAGCTGACGGCGCACGTTTCAGAGGATGCATGTGTCCATCTTCGTCTCTCCCGAGTCAGCTCAGGGGTGGCAGCGGTGTTCTGGGTTGAAAAAAAAAAGGAATTGGATGAATTACTCCATGCAGATGTTTTCAAACAAAGTAAAATCTAAATAGAACCTTAATAATAGTGGTTAGAAAATTCATAAGAGTTACTACAAAAAGGAAAGTTATTTTCTACATTCATTGCAAGCAATGGCACGGTTAGTTATTATGATCTAAATGTATACATGTGCTTGTTCATTTTATTAATATTAAATACTGAACTTCAGTTGACCGCAAATCACCTAGCACAATAGGGAACTGCAGCTGTTATGTGCAGTAAATGTCATCTATGTGGAACACATTGATCAACTCTACTAGTTAAGTAAGGCTGAAATAGATTATTTTATCTACGTATGCATACCTCTAGATATAGTAAAAAAAGTAAATAAATAATGGTATCTTTTTATAAACATTTAATTATTACTTTAGCTTTTTATTATGGATGCTTTAAAGTAGAATTTATGTAAAGCATATTCAGTAAAAATGTTTTTTTTTTTTAATTGATAAAATGAAAAGTCCTGAAAATACTGGGGGCATATGAAGTTACCCTGTCCATCTTTCTGTCCTCAAGTCACATTTTAAGTTTTTTTACATATATCTAGAAAAGTGTGATGAAACTTGGACAGGGAATTCTTTGTCACAAGTTATTGAGAGTAACAGTCTAACATACATTTGCACATGATCATAAAGTAGATGTGGATCTTCTTTTTCATGTTACTGATGGCTGTAATTTCGTATTTATAGCTGTACAGTATGTCAGTGACATGCTTGCTTCTAGGGGTGCTCTGAGTGAGAGAAATCCTGCTTCAGTAGGCAGATCCATAACTTTGAGATGAGAACATTTCTACTAAAATCATAAGAGAAATTCAAAACAGTCACAGGAATACAATTGTATCAAACAAATGTTTCAACACTGAAAAAAAACATGTTTCTGTTGTTTGTAGGGACTCGACTTGGTGCCAAGGATGCCTCTGGAATTTTACCCTTTGAAGCAGTCCAGTGGCTCTGCTACAGAGCCTTCATAGTCAAGTTGTCCAGACACAAATGTACCTCTGTGTGTCTGAGTAGACCTTTGAAAACAAGTAAGCTTGTCAAGTTTCCAGTTTATATGGGTTTGGAAGCATTAAATGAGCACATTACCAGCAATAGGTCGACAGAGGTTGTTTGTAAGAAACTGGTGTTAACACGTAGTTACATCCAAAAATAAAAATAATTTTCTACATCAGCAGCGGGCAATGGAGAATAAGAGAATGGGCTTTTTCTACTACAGCTAGAATAACAGCATGATTTGCAATAGCATCATTGCTACTACAGCTAGAATAACAGAAGGATTTGCAATAGTATCATTGAAGACATTACTTTATCAACCTACTATAGCTCCAATACCGAAGTAAAACCATTGTAACATATTTGCTCCCTTTTTCACCAGTACTGGAACATGTATTTATAAAATGCATGATCCAATCAGGGGGTCATGTCGAAATCAGTTTTCCTACAGTTTCTTATTGGAATTTCCTTTCCTGAGTGATTCATCTAGATCCTCAAAACATACTGAGGTCTTTCAAGGCAGATAATGAGTTAATAACACACATTCTTGATGAGGGACAGTATTTATGTTATCAATGTTATGTTTTTGTACTATACTTCTTTCTTTTCTAATTTAGAACTAGAAATACTGAAAGGAAATAAATATTTTGCTGAGAAGTTTCTCAATATCTAAATGGTGGTGGATCTACTGTAAATACTCCTGCGTAAATCATTGAAATAAGGCCCATTCTGGCATTTTACATATTTTTTTTCAAAAGAAATTCACTGAATAGCCTCCTGTGCATTGTTAGATGCGTAACTTAAATTGACATGTGTGAACTGTGGCAGTCTTTACATCTTGATAAATAGACCACCTAAATGTGCGATCTTGATATCTTTCATTGTAACAAGAAAATCGGAAGCATCTGATGGTCGTTCTGTTCATTTGCTTGATTCGATGCAGGAAAACGAAACCAAAAAATATTCGCTGTGGAAACTCTTCCAGCAAGTATAGCTGACTGCAAGAGTGGGTTCACATACAGTACCTGTCAACATTTAATTTTCAAAAGCTTTTGTAAACTGAAATCTAGTGGCCTGGATTTAAGTGAGTACCTACATAACACAAAGGCATACAACTATTCCACCTTATTACTTGGTAATAGAATGAGAGACTGGTGATACGATGCTCCTGTAATGGCACTTTTTATAAGTACAACACTGAAACAGATAATAATAGCAGAGCAGATTATATTTAAAAAATGGATGTTTGTTTAATCGTTCTGATTGTTTTTTACAGCGATAAAATGACATAGCGACATATGACTATTTTGCAAAACTACCGGTACTTGGCGATACTCAGACACCAACAATTTATATGAAGCTTAAGATCTTGTTTCCGTGAGGTTTCTGTAAAATCACTTGACCAAAAAACGAGACCACACACAGTGATCAATTTTTTCCATTGATATCGAAAAATGTAGCCCGTTATCAGCAAAAAATATTTAAGTTTGGGTGAGAAAAAATAGGGTTGGTCAGGTAACTGGAACCACACATTTCCAGCATTCATTATTGACATTGTGCCAATCCATTGCACACTGTTGCTAAACCCTGTGTTGACATTCATTCCCTGTGATATCCTGTGTTTTCAGCACAGTGTTGTTTTTATTCCGTTGTTATTACCACAAAGATACACTCGTGCATGAGTCACTGATATTGGGATAGTGATTACACAACTTTTCACGTTAACCATTCCCATGTTCTGCAGGCAACAAGAAGCTACAGAGGAAACTCCCAAAAGAGATGTTTGAGCTGCTGAAACAGATCACTGATCCTGCTCTACCTCCAGATATTGCTAGAATCAGAGATTAACTGCTACGTTAGGCAGTCAAGCTACAAAGGAAGGTGTAAAATGGAGTCCAGGCTCGGGTCACACTGAAATGAGTGTGGTGCTCTCTCTGTAGTCATTCATGCATTACCGTTGGTCAGAACCATCATACTTGGTCGCAACTGTGTCCAAAACGGAAATCTACAAATATTTCAGGTCAAAAACATTAAGGTATATTGGAAGAATATGGTGAAGAAATAAAATTAAAAAATTGTCTGTGTTCTTTCTAATATGTACAATATGAAAGATTGTTGCAGAATTTACATTTGTTCATATTGCTTAGTTGTACTAGTCTGGCACCAGTTTATTACTGCCACTATGTTTAAAACAATGTTGTGGCCACGCCTTTGTGAGGGGCTTGAATTGTAAAACCAAATATGTTGCATGTGGTTTATTTCTCACACTGAACATACTGCATCTGTATATTAGATTTACTTTTATAGTTACTGTATTTTATACCTCGTTGTAGGATTGCATTTGTGTTTATTATTATTATTATTATTATTATTATTATTATTATTATTATTATTATTATTATTATTCAACAGAGGTCTATATAATATATTTTTGTTCATTGAATGAGGCTGATTTAAAACAGCTTTCTTAAAATGTACCATGCTGAAAAGCACTTGTGATACGCAATATGTTTTCCAATAAAGCTACTACATTGTTTCCTTGGTTACTCTGTGTGGTGTTTGATTTCAAGGTCTGTGTTGAAAAATAAGGTCAATAACATTTCACAAGGATCTGCTATCTCAGCCCTATTATTTATATTAGGTGTGGGATTTTTCTTTTATTACTGCATGCTCGCCTTATATAAAATATAGAGATTCTACATTACGGCACTTTTTGGTTTATTGAAACATGAAAACATAAATGGGCTGTAAAATACTTGCATATATATATATATATGGCTTTTTCTTCACACGTCAGTTTTGAGTTTTATCCCACAATCCGACTTTAAGATTTGTCATGCACCACTTTCCATGTTAGTCATTGCTGAAAGGCTCACTTCACGTGTACCCATGTGACTACTGTAAGAATGGATAGAACTGTATTTAGAGAAGCAATTGAAATAGTGTTAAAAGAAACATCAGTCAGAGTAAAAGCAGGGCACTTTCAAATAGGTGTGAGTGAAGGTAAATTAAGCATCACATCCTTTTAGATGGCATAATTTGCAGTGATCAATTCTGCTTTAAAAAAAATTGTTATTTAACTGCAAGCTCTAAAATTAGAATCCCCTTTGACTCTTGTACGCACAGTGCTGTAGCATGACCAATATAATCTTTGGTTTGAATTGAACTCCATTTGAAAGCAGACACTCCACCCAAGTTTCAAAATCAATTCAACATTATTCTGTATGTACTGCGGAATACTAGCTGGTATTTTCAAATATTGATCATTTTAGTCACTACTGCAGCTCATTTCACAGCTGTATCTGCAAAAACCTGTTGAAATTGTAGTGTCTTATTTGAGTTTTAACCATTGGCATCAACTTTAATAAACATGTGAGGGTATATAGTCAGTCTAATTGGTCAAAATGATTTTACAAAGACAAAGCTGAAAGGAAATCTATTTTCATTTGGTTTATCTTTGATGTGTAAGATATGGGCTTTACATACATGTTGTTGGAGGTGAGTTTAATTTACAGTATATTGGATTATTACTTTGAAATCAGTATGATGAATTGAGATTTTAAAGGCTGAATAATGTTTTGTTTTCATTTGCAGTTAGTGAATGCTTTCTGCACTGGTTTTATTTCGATACGGCCACTGTCAGAATTAAACTGAAACTAAAGCAAAGTACTATGCTCTTTTGTTTTAAGAGACTGTTTCTAAATATGCCTATACTAAAGGATGTATTTTTTTTCTTTTAAGGAAAGGAATATCAATGCTGATTTACCTGTTTGTACATATTTTACACACCTACATGGGGATTTATTTAGATGTATTTGACCCAGATGCAATGAAGTCTGTTTGTCAAGCAAAGCCATGCAAAAGGGGAACACAAATAGCATTATGAAAGGCTAGAACTGTATAAGGTGTAAATATTTATCAAACCTTTTTTTGTTTTTTTTCCCATAGCAGGGTGACTGTTTACACAGCAAATAGGGCCCAATGCCTAATCAGATAAGAAAGAACTGGTTTTCCCAGTATTATTTTGCTTGTCCTGATCCTGCTCAAACAGAAAGCTCATTTTATTAATTCTGCATAGTTGAGCTGACAAATATTATTAAATACTTTAATGCGGCAAGTGTGTAGTTTCTAAACCTAATAATTTTAAGTGTACTGTGTTGCCTATTGATCAAAACAAATCACTAGGATACTAGGCCCTGTCCACACTACCAGTGTTTTTTTAGTTATGTTTTTTGTTTTAGTTATAGTTATGATTTTTTTAATTTTAGTTATAGTTATTATTACAGTTAACTAAATATAAGTTTAGTTATTATTCAGTTACTATTACAGTTAACCTAGTGGTGATGACCTTGAAATCTGTCGAAGTAAAAATAACTTGGGCAATGCCAAGCTCTACATCTCTTCACAGTACACTCCTTCGGCTATCCAACCACAAACATGTATTGATCAGAGATTACCATTTACTAGCCCAGTCTTGCTGTACAGCCCTCCACACACTTTAATACAAGTCAAATAGATTCTCTGTGCTGGAAAAAGTAAAAAGCAGGCTGTTTATTTCAACTTGAGTTATACAATTAGTTTTTTACATTAAACTAACTTGAGGAAAAATAATTAAACCATTGAATTTGCAGTTGTAAATGTTTAAGTAGAACCTCAATGCTTGATGAAAACAAGGCATATAGAGGGGTTACAAATATAAGCAACTTGCCTGAATCAATGAAAAAAAAACAAAACATTTTCCTTTTGTACAATGTAAAATGTACCTGACTCACAGGCTTTCCAAGAGATCCTTTAGGGCCATATTTATAAAGCATTTACCTTTTTTTCATTAGAAAACAAAACACAAAGGAATTGTAGTGTCACAAGCATCTTTCATGTGCTAATTTAACAGTCCCTAGAGGCAGTTCAGATGTTTATTTTGGATTTTGGTTTAAATTTCTTTATGAATATGGGCCATTTGAAACAAACTCATTAAATTGTACATTTTCTATAGGCTTACATTAAAGTTCCATATTTGGATAACAGCTTTGTTGCAAGATACATTTTCATTCCATACATGTAGTATAGCACTCCTCGTGTGACCTTTGGTAAAAAGACTGGATTTGGGCGCATGGAGACCTTAGAACTGTCTCCTGCGAAACGGGTACATGAGGGATGCACTGACAGTGCATGTAACTCGCTGACACCACAGACAGCAGAAATGCAGTTTTAATAGACATGAGCTTCATATCCACAGTGTGGAGAGGCTCAAATGGTGCCTTGGTAAGGGCTTCTAGCACCACATCAAGGCTCCATGATGGTAAACTGGTCGTTCTTGGGGGTCGCAAATGTCTTATGCCCTTGAGGAACTGCGATGCTAGAAAATGGCAACCTGGTGATAACCCGTCAATGCTTACATGGCAAGCTGATATGGCGGCTAAATACACTTTAAGTGTAGAGGGAGATTTCCCTTCATCTAACAGTTTCTGTAGAAACTGTAATATCACTGCCATAGGACAAGATATTGGGTCATGGTCCTCCGCCAGACAGCAATCTTGGAACAACTGCCACTTGTACGTGTACTGCGACCTAGTAGAGGGCTCTCTAGCACTCTGAATGGTCGAAATCACCGCTGTCGAGAGCTCTAACGCTGACAGGCGCTCCCGTTCAGGGGCCAAGCCCATAGCTGCATGAGCTTGGGGTTCAGGTGCCAAAGCCGTCCTTCGGCCTGGGACAATAGGTCTGCTCGCAGGGGAAGCTCCCGCGGTTGACCCTGCAGCAATTGCATCAAGCTCGGAAACCATATCCTCCGAGGCTACCGAGGAGCGACCAGGATCACTTTCGCTTGCTCTACCCTGACCTTCTCTAAGAAGGCGAGGAGCATCGGAATTGGTGGAAACGCATATAGGAAGCCTGGCGGCCATTCGTGAGCCAGTGCATCGACTCCTAGGGGGCTGTCAGGGTCCCTCACCGAAAACCAGAGGGGGCAGTGCGTGGTCTCTCGAAGTGAAGCGATCTACTCGGGCTATACCGAACCATTCCCAGATGCGCTCTACCACCTGAGGGTGGAGACGCCATTCCCCTGCAAGAGGGCCTCCTCTGGATAGGAGGTCCGCTGTGTAATTGACTCTGCCATGTAGGTGAACCGCGCGCAGAGAGGTCAAATGCGGCTGTGCCCATAGCAACAGCCGTGCTACCATTCGGTGAAGGCGGGGGGGGACCGTAGGCCGCCCTGGCGGTTGATATACGCCACAACCGTGGTGTTGTCCGACCGCACCAACACGTGCTTGTTTAGAAGCACTGGCAAGAAGTGCCGAAGGACGAGGTCCATAGCTCTGAGTTCCAGAGCATTGATGTGGGCCAACCTCCAGGGTCCTGACCACACTCTGTGGGTCCCTGAGCCGTTCCAGACTGCTCCCCAACCTTGGTTGGAAGTGTCGGTCATAACCACCTCCCTCTGGAAGATGGGGCCCAAGCGCACACCCTGGCGGATGTTTGCTGGAACTTTCCACCAGCGTAGTGCTTCCCAGCAGGTTTGGGATACCGTCAACCTGCGGTGTTTGTCTCCCGCAGATGTAACGCGAAGGCATTGAACCAGACCTGTAGAGGTCTCTGGTGTAATAAGCCCAAAGGAAGGGCTTGCGAGGCGGCAGCCATCAGCCCCAGCATGAGCTGACACAGCTCCATGCTGATTGTTTCAACCCGAACAGGGAGAGACACCGCTCCAGCGAGGCAACTCTTTGTGTTGACAAGGTCGCTTCCATGGACACTGAGTCCAGATGCAGACCCATGAATTCGGTCTGTTGGCTTGGCAGGAAGCGGCTCTTTTCTGAATTGACCTTCAGACCTAGCCGCTGAAGATGGTCTGTAACCATCACTGTGTGCTGTGCCAACTGCTCCTTCGACTGCGCACAGACGAGCCAGTCGTCCAGATAGTTCAGCAGTCGGACGCCTTGAGCCCGCAAGGGAGCTAAAATGGGCCTGTCGGTAAGCATCCTGAACGATAATTGCTTTAGGTATTTGTTCAATACTCGCAGATCTAAAATAGGGTGGAACCCACCGTCCTTTTTGGGCACTAGGAAGTATTTGGAATAGAACCCCTGGTCGATCAGAGCAGGGTCTACTTGTTGAACGACACGCTTCCTGAGCAATGCCTATATTTCCACATTCAGAGCTGAGGACTGAACTGAGCCCTTCACTGCAGTTACGACCACCCCCCTGAAGGGGGCAGGCTTTAACCGGAACTGAAGGGACCCGGTGGATATAGTCTTGTGCACCCAGATGTCGTTGGTGCATTGTTGCCAGAACTGGAGCTGTGGGACAGTGTAAGGGTGGGCTAACAGCTGCCTGGATGTTTCAGGCTGTTTTGGCTGTGCTTGCTCACAAGGGGCCTGGCCAGAGCCACGAGGACGTGGCTTGCCACCTCCTCTAGGGCGCCACTCTACGCGCCGCGGTCTTGCAAACAGGTTGGCCGCGCGCTGCTGGACTTACGGGGGAGGTCCTACTACCCCGTGGTTGCACCTGCTGCTCTGGCGGTGTCCTGCGCCATGATTGTTCCTGAGGCTTCTTTGGCTGGAATGACTTATTCGGCCACATTTTAGCCATTTGCTGCGACACCTTGACGGAGCGTTGCAGCATCTCCTCCACCACCGGACCAATGTGTGTCCGGGTGTAATTGGGGCATCCAGCAAAGGGGCCTTGTCAGACTCCTGCACTCTCACCTGCGAGAGCCAAAGCTGTCTTCTGGCCATCACCAGAGACGCGATGCTCCTGCCCTGAGCCCGCGCGTTGAGCTGGGCTAACTTCACCAACAGCTGACTGACCTTGACTAGCTCGCTTCTGTGAGCCGCAGAAGGGCACTCAGGTAGGTCTCGAAGGAGTGCCACCTGGTAAACTGTCAGTAAACTGGCTATATTAGACAGTCTGACTGCCTCCGTGGCCGCAGAGTACCCCTTCTTCAGGTGTACCTCTGTGTTCCTCTGTGGGCATGCAGGGTCTTTTGTAAGCCCGGATAATGTCGGCGTCTTTACTAACGCGGCAAACGCAGCAACCACCGGTGGAAAGGACGCTAACCAGCTTCACTGGCCCCCTGCATAGTAAAGGCCGAAGCCTTGCGAGAAGTCACAGGAGCAGAGGCCAGAGTCCCCCAAGTAGACTGCACCTCCTTAACAAAGTCCGGGAATTGCAGAAGCATCTTGGACTGATGGGACTGGGCTGAAGGCGGCTCAAACAGAGATCGCTGGGGAAACTCTGTCTTAGGCCAATCGATGTCCAAGTTGCGGGTTGCTCTCTCCACCACAGACCACATAGGGGCATCGGTATCCAGCACCTCAGACTCAGTGTCCTGCTCTGAGTGTTGGGAGGCTACCTCAGCCTCTATACTGTCCCCTTCCAGGATGTCAGATGCATCCCTGGAAACTGCATCGATACCCCAGTCCTTCTGAGGTGGCATTGGAAGGGAGGCGACCGGTGGAGGTTGAGGAGGAGCCACAGGCTGGCTAACGACGGACCCAGTTGGTTGTTCTTGAGCTCAGGGCACCGCATTGGCTAGGGACATGAGGGTGGACTGCTGCCCAATCATAACCTCCATGAACTGAGACATGTATCGCCTATCGAGACGAGGGGAACAACAGAGTCCTCTGCGTCGAGACGATCTGGAGGGCGACCTAAACTCCCGACGAGGGTGTACCCTAGAAGGGGAAGGGCTGTGTGGTGGGGGACCTCTGGCCAGCTGTAATCTGGGAGGCCAGGCTCGTGGAAAGCTGCAGTGCCCTGGTGGCATCGCCGTAGATGACGGCGGGGCTGAAATAGTGTGGGAAAATCCAGAGGAAGGAGAGTGCCCACCCACTGATTTCTTAGCCCTTTGTCGAAGGGTGCGAGTCTGGAAGCCAGCACGAAGGTGGCAAAAGGCCCTATCCGCCAGCGCGGATGCGGCATGCTCTGGTCTGAGACATTGCACGCAATCATCATGTGGGTCATGGGGAGGCAGCTTTGCCTGACAGGACGTGCAACGATGGAAGCCCGACATCTCTGTCGAGCACGGCACAACAAACATCGAAGGTTCATAGAGCTAATGTTTGGTCACAGCGGAGCTATACGTATAGATATAGGTCTGTGGCAGGCTGGCGAGTGGATAGAGGCCCAGAGACAGTCTGCAGTTCAAAAAAATAACAATTTTATTATAAATAAACAAAAATAAAGTGCACAAGGGCAAAATAACAGATACTCAAACATAAATAAAGCAAAAACAAAACTCACAAAAATAAAGTTTCCAGGCTGGGCAATGCCTTCACTGGATTTAGAAAATTCAAAAACCACAAAACAAACACCAACCTGCTTCCTCAGCTCCCTCCTCCAAATGAGAAGCAGAGGCCTCCTTTTATATCAGGTGGCTGGGCGCTGATTGATCGTTAATCAACCTAATCAACTAATCAACCCCAGCCACCTGAACATAATAAACCCAGGCAGGTAGGGGAAGTTAACCCCATCCCTGCCAATTTAAAAGGGCAGAGCTTTGCTCTGCCACACACCTCCCCCCATGTACAACGTACACCGGCCGCAATCGGCCAACTCCCCCCTTCCCCCCCCCCCCCCCCCCCCAAGAGTCCAATTATGTCCCTTGGGTGGGCTGTTATGGTGGGTGGTGGTGGGCGGGGTTGATGTCGGAGCCCCCAAGCCTTCTTTGGTTGAGGGGGCCCCGAATCTCCAAGGTAGCACGGCGACGGCGGCCCGGCTCCCTCTGGTGGCGGAGAGGCGGCGACGGCGGCCCGGCTCCCTCTGGTGGCGGAGGCGGCGGCCCCGGCTCCCTCTGGTGGCGGAGGCGGCGGCCCGGCTCCCTCTGGTGGCGGAGGCGGCGGCCCCGGCTCCCTCTGGTGGCGGAGGCGGCGGCCCGGCTCCCTCTGGTGGCGGAGGCCGGCTCGGCTCCCTCTGGTGGCGGAGGCGGCCCCTCCCTCTCGGGCTCTGAGAGCGGCGGCGGCTCCTCCCTCTCGGGCTCTGAGAGCGGCGGCGGCGGCTCCTCCCTCTCGGGCTCTGAGAGCGGCGGCGGCGGCTCCTCCCTCTCGGGCTCTGAGAGCGGCGGCGGCGGCTCCTCCCTCTCTGGCTCTGGGAGCGGCGGCAGATCCTCCTCCCTCTCTGGCTCTGGGAGCGACGGCAGATCCTCCTCCCTCTCTGGCTCTGGGAGCGACGGCAGCTCCTCCTCCCTCTCTGGCTCTGGGAGCGACGGCAGCTCCTCACCCCTCTCTGGCTCTGGGAGCGACGGCAGCTCCTCACCCCTCTCTGGCTCTGGGAGCGACGGCAGCTCCTCACCCCTCTCTGGCTCTGGGAGCGACGGCAGCTCCTCACCCCTCTCTGGCTCTGGGAGCGACGGCAGCTCCTCACCCCTCTCTGGCTCTGGGAGCGACGGCAGCTCCTCACCCCTCTCTGGCTCTGGGAGCGACGGCAGCTCCTCACCCCTCTCTGGCTCTGGGAGCGACGGCGGCTCCTCCTCCCTCTCTGGCTCTGGGAGCGGCGGCGGCTCCTCCCTCTCTGGCTCTGGGAGCGACGGCAGATCCTCCTCCCTCTCTGGCTCTGGGAGCGACGGCAGCTCCTCACCCCTCTCTGGCTCTGGGAGCGACGGCAGCTCCTCCTCCCTCTCTGGCTCTGGGAGCGACGGCAGCTCCTCCTCCCTCTCTGGCTCTGGGAGCGACGGCAGCTCCTCACCCCTCTCTGGCTCTGGGAGCGACGGCAGCTCCTCACCCCTCTCTGGCTCTGGGAGCGACGGCAGCTCCTCACCCCTCTCTGGCTCTGGGAGCGACGGCAGCTCCTCACCCCTCTCTGGCTCTGGGAGCGACGGCAGCTCCTCACCCCTCTCTGGCTCTGGGAGCGACGGCAGCTCCTCACCCCTCTCTGGCTCTGGGAGCGACGGCAGCTCCTCACCCCTCTCTGGCTCTGGGGACGACGGCAGCTCCTCACCCCTCTCTGGCTCTGGGGACGACGGCAGCTCCTCACCCCTCTCTCTGGCTCTGGGGACGACGGCAGCTCCTCACCCCTCTCTGGCTCTGGGGACGACGGCAGCTCCTCACCCCTCTCTGGCTCTGGGGGCGACGGCAGCTCCTCACCCCTCTCTGGCTCTGGGGACGACGGCAGCTCCTCACCCCTCTCTGGCTCTGGGGACGACGGCAGCTCCTCACCCCTCTCTGGCTCTGGGGACGACGGCAGCTCCTCACCCCTCTCTGGCTCTGGGGACGACGGCAGCTCCTCACCCCTCTCTGGCTCTGGGGACGACGGCAGCTCCTCACCCCTCTCTGGCTCTGGGGACGACGGCAGCTCCTCACCCCTCTCTGGCTCTGGGAGACGACGGCAGCTCCTCACCCCTCTCTGGCTCTGGGGGAGCGACGGCAGCTCCTCACCCCTCTCTGGCTCTGGGAGCGACGGCTCACCCCTCTCTTATTGGAGTGACCGGGGCATCTCCCATGTCTACCGCCAGGTAATTAACCACCATGAGGGCAACCTCTAGGAAGGAGGCCGGGTGGTGTTGTTCCTCCCACTGTTCCCACCTCTCCCCATCTCGACGCCACAGCGTGTTGATAACTATGGGGAGATCGTGGACGAGGTCTGCCTCAGGGTGCATCAACCAGTCCCAGATCTCCTGGGACGGTGGTGAAGGTGGTGGTGCTGGAGGTAGTGGGGTGGCCCCTGATGCCCGGGGTGAACACTGCACCTCTTCCTGGGCCTGGTTGTAGGGGCATCCTGCCCAGTTGTGGCCGTCCTCCTCACACCGGCCACACCAGTTTGCCGGTGGCACATCTGGGCAGGACCGCCAACGATGGTCCTCCTTCCCGCACCAGGAACACCAAGGGAAGAGGCTGGCCGGGTCCTCCAGCGGTGGCTGCAGCAGCTTACATTTCTTCAGCTGCTGCTTGTCCTGCCTTTTCCACTGTCTGCTCTTCTTTCCCATTTTTTTTTTTCAAAAAAAAAAATAAATAAATAAATAAATAAATAAATACTGCTCTGAGCCTCTAGGTGGCGCTATCCCACTTCTGACACCAAATGTGGCAGGCTGGCGAGTGGATAGAGGCCCAGAGACAGTCTGCAGTTCAAAAAAATAACAATTTTATTATAAATAAACAAAAATAAAGTGCACAAGGGCAAAATAACAGATACTCAAACATAAATAAAGCAAAAACAAAACTCACAAAAATAAAGTTTCCAGGCTGGGCAATGCCTTCACTGGATTTAGAAAATTCAAAAACCACAAAACAAACACCAACCTGCTTCCTCAGCTCCCTCCTCCAAATGAGAAGCAGAGGCCTCCTTTTATATCAGGTGGCCGGGCGCTGATTGATCGTTAATCAACCTAATCAACTAATCAACCCCAGCCACCTGAACATAATAAACCCAGGCAGGTAGGGGAAGTTAACCCCATCCCTGCCAATTTAAAGGGCAGAGCTTTGCTCTGCCACAAGGTCCTACACACATTTTAAAATGGTATCAAATAAACAGAAGAAAGCGAGCGCATGGGTTTGTACCTCAACATCAAGAAAACAAAGGTAATGACAACAGCAGGCAATGGTACACTCCACTTGACAATTGACAATGAAGAAATCGAATCAGTCCAAGATTTCCTCTTCCTTGGATCCAAGATCGACCGAGGTGGCGAATCGGGACAAGAAATCAAACGCAGAATCGCACTTGGGCGCAGCGCAATGCAGGGAATGGCAAAAATATGGAAGAGCAATGACATCAGCATAGCAACAAAGACTCGCATAATCAATGCAATCGTTTTTCCGATTTCCACATACGCATGCGAAAGCTGGACGCTCAAGAAGGCCGACAGAAGGAGGATCGATGCTTTTGAACTTTGGTGTTGGAGACGATTGCTGCGAACACCATGGACGGCAATGGTCACAAACAAGACGATCCTTGAACGTGTCAAACCACAAACATCGTTAGAGGGAAAAATCAAGAAACAGCGGCTCTCATATTTTGGACACATCATGCGAGCTAATTCCCTAGAAACAGCATTAATGCTAGGCACAGTCAGTGGGTCAAGAAGAAGAGGGCGTCAGAGAACCCGCTGGCTGGACACAATCAAGGCTGACACAAACATGCACATTAAAGATCTGAAAGAAGCGGTCAAAGACAGAAATGTGTGGAGAATGATGACCCATAAAGTGACCGAAAGTCGGCCTCGACTAAACGGATTTTAATAATAATAAACAGCAGAAACCGCAGCAAATAAAAGTGTATTACACAGACTTTTATAGCACAAATTTTCAGGTAAACATAATATGCACAGAACAAAACTAGAAATAGTTCAACAGAAGTAAACTGCTGAGGTCTGCCCCTCTTCTGCTTCAGCACAGCTGGACTCAGAGTCACAGGAAGGCAAGGCAGACGGGCCCGCTTCGTCCTGCTGCGGAGACTTCAGCAGGATTGTGATTATTTTTGGTAAGAAAAGAAAAAATAGATATAAATTTTATTTCAGTTGAACTCTAATTTTTGGGAATTCCATGTTTAACGAGCTTTACGGATTACAATTGAAAAGTAGTAAGACTAACTATAACGAAAAGATTTTTTTTAGTTTGTTTTTTTTTTTAGTTTGTTTTTTAGTTACTATTTTGTTACTGTTTTACATTATTTTGTAGTTATAGTTATAGTTACTATTAACAGATAGTATTTATGTTCGTTAATAGACGTTTTCGTTATTGTTAGTTAACAAAAACAAAACAAAAAAAAAATACTGCACACTATGCATTTATACCATATTAGTTTCTTTTAAACTTGCTTAAAAGTAATAAATACAGTTAGCATCTACACTACAGAGCATTTAAAACCATACTCGAGTACTTTCCCATCATTTATCCATTACAATTATATTTAAATGCATTCAAATGTGATCTGGATACTAAGCGGGCTATAATGTGATATAAGGATTTTGCCTTGAATGATGCAAAATTTTGACCCTCCAAAAACTTTACGCCTCTTATACAAGGTGCAAACCATTGTAGAAGTGAGTAACTAAGAACTGTATAAAACCACACACCTGCAGAGACCTGTCATTGGCTTCAGGATGGCTGCTGTGGTGCACTTGGCTTGTCGAGGAGAGGCAGGAACATTTTCAGAGGAGAAGGGCAAGATGATGAAGACCCTGCATATTCATTCCCAGGGTCACTTTATTTGGGATGCTGGAGGATGTGATGCTAAAGCGTTATCATCATCGTCTAACTCTGCAGGTCATCCTAGACCTAACAGTTGAATTGAGGGATGAACTAGACCCCAGTGTCAATCTAGGGACCACTATCCCAGCTCATGTGAAAGTGCTGTGTTCTCTGCACTACTTATTCTCTGGCTCCTTTCAGCACAGTTAGAATGTCTGGAGGGATAGCCCAATCCACATTTTCCAGAGTGCTAGTCAAATTGCTGGATGTCATGCTAAAAAGGGTAGGTCAATACATATAATTTCCTAAAGATACTGGCATAACTGATGTTGGCTGAGGATTTTCTAAACAACTCTTTCATGCTGAGTGACCTCAGCCGCAAGGACTCTCAGCTTCTTCCCAGAAAACTGTTCTTTTCCGTGTGCCAAGAGGACTTTACTGCCCTTCCTCTGACATTTTTTTGCTTTGTATTTTCTTGCTCCACAAATGTCATACAGTGACTACTGCTCTCTGTACCCCTAACTCTGCAAGTGTGGCCACTAAATAGACCGATGCGGTCATTGGGACCTTCATTATCATAATTGCGGATCATTATTTGTTCAATTTGCATTGCTCTTAAGCTTACATAGGGCATAGTGCAATTTGAATTTTGCATCCACAATCATTTGTACTGTATCTATATTTACAGCTACCCCTAGGTTTTAGGCCACTGCATGGCACAACAGGGGTGACTTGGGGCTTAATACAGCAAAGTTGCCTCAAATTAGTTCTCCCACTCTCCTGGAACCAGGTTTCAAGCCAATATTCCTGAAAAAATGTCTTTGTGTTCCCTCAGCTTAAGAAATAGCACATTTGTTCTGATTTATTTCTAAATAATATATTTCTTACATCCACTAGGGCACAGAGCATTGCATGTTAATAACTGCAATCTGGTGTCAGACCTGAATTTAGAGAAAGTCCTTATTTTAACTTTTTAAAAAGTCACCAAAAAAAAACAAAAAAACAAACGTACCTTCCAACTCCATAAATGTAAACCACACCGATGATCTCAAAGAAGGCAATAATTAGAAGAGGCAAGGATCCCACATAGCTGTTGCAAATGTCAAGCCAATAATTTCCAGATCCCATTGTAAAAATCAGGGCAAAGAAAAAGGATATCAGGCAAATCAACCCTGAAAGGAGAACAGACAAAGCAACTATTAGTTTAAGGAATAATTTATGCTAATATATCTATTGAAGGTATTATTTAAAAAAACTAGGACCCTTCTATACTGATCATGTCTGTCGCACTATATGGGGTGAACATGATAACTACCTTGATTTTGATCAATCTTCATTAAACTTTAACATACACTCCTAGCCTGCTAAAGACATTTACATTGCATTTGGTTATCATCTTGAGACCCCGTATCTTTATTATTATTATTATTATTATTATTATTACTATTATTATTATTATTATTGCTACAGACCCACGTCTTGTGAAAGTCTCAGTCATGATGAAAAACAAATAATAAATTATAATAATAATAACATAATAATATTATTATTAAGATTATTATTTATAATTGTAATAATAATAATAATACATTTATATTTATTTATATTCCCATGCTTATGAATATGATGCATCTACATTTAAACTGTTATATGGTTAGATAGAATCAGTTTTCTAAGAACAGTATCTAGTATTACTTTTGTTGAGTATTACAACATTTCAATGTAATAGTTATCAGTACATTTAACTGTATTGATAACTGTACTGATTTTTCACCAATCTTCACCAAATGTTTCTGTTAATTTACACTTCTAGCTTCCTATAGGTTTCACACTAACAGTGCACTTGTTACAGGATTATAGGGATCCTCTGTATGTATGCACAGTTTTTTTTTTTATGGATAGGGGTCGTATGTAAAAACAAACTGAATATTGTATCAGGCCTTATACTGTCTCAAATACTGTTTAATTTCTATGGGTTAGAAATGCTTGTAAGGCTGTTTTGATTCAACATGTTTCCCCTCTGAAACGTCTTGCATTAATGTTTGTTTCTCTGCTCTATTTATTTCTTTACATAACTTTTTGAATTACTTTTTTTTTTTTTTTTTTTTTTTTACCTACATTGAATTAGTGGTCCAGTCCCAATAACTGCTCTTCTATTTTAAATACTATTGTCTGTTACTAGCAACCTATACTCTCAGTCAGTGTGTTTTCTTTAGTTTACTTTATTTGTTTTTATTGTACATGTTTGTTTACAAGCGTTATTGGCAGTTTATCAAATTAATATTCTGATTAACTTATGTCAGTTTGTTAAGGGTAGTGCTTCACACATATTTCATTTCATTGAATTTATTCTTTTTTTTTTTTTTCCTGTGAAAGCCTCTTTAGGCAATCATCTAGGCACCACATGCAGCTCTAACAGAGGTGTGAGGATTCCCTCAAGGTTTCCAAACATGGAAGATAGACCCAAGCTGAACAGCATTACAAAGAAGAGCACAGCCCACACCTGAGAGCCTGGCATCTTGATCACAGCCTCAGTGAAGACGATGAAGGCCATGCCAGTGCATTCTTTCTCTAGTGAAAGAAAAGAGAACCACTTGAAAGTAATATTACTCTTTCCAGTGTCTGCTGTTATTAACGTATGTGTACTGTAGTTTTGCTTGAACATACACAGGTGTTTTAGTTTACATTTATAATTACAGGCCTGAGAAATTTACAGGAGAATTAGAACAATTCAGTCCTAAACCTCATAGTGGAGCAGATAACATAATGATCATTCAAATGGTGATACAAGCACCAAATTCAGCACATATTATCTCCTTGGGTCAGTTAATAAGAAAAACACTGTACTGGACCTGTCGTACATTGTTACTACAAACTTCTCCAGGATCTCAAGGTTATTATTTTCAACCTTTGGTGAGCATTTGCTAAGTTTTGAGTTTACAGCTGCTTCACTGTAGTAATCAGTGTATGCTGCCTTCATGAACTTGAAGAGATGGGATGCTCTTGTCTGATGAGCTTGGCGTGTTCTTGTGACACTCGATACTGATGGGAAGATTCTGCAGTATCAGGTGAGGCTACTCCTGCCTCAGCAAGGTCACTTGCCCATCCGCTGTCTTGAAGCTGAGTCCCAATCGACCTTAGTGCAGCCATCTCAATATGAAATCCTCCAAACACGAGGACAAACTTGTCATAGGACATTGGATCTGCTTGGCTATTGTATAGATTGGCTGGTTGGCAGTAATTACAGATTTTTGTCCTGAATTCGAAAATGCCACTGTGTCTCTGACTTTGACCACAACACATGCTTTATGGTGGCAACAAAATGTGCCTTAGCTCAGAGGAGAGGAAATAGTGTTGTGATGCTGACTTCAAATTTTTGGTTTCTCTTCTGAGATGCATGGTGAGCTGACCATGATATACTAACAGCATTGTCCACTTCCTCAGTGATGTTCACCTTCTCAAGCCATTCATACTCTGGTGTAAGATGTGGTCTCTGTAACCTAGTACAGAAACATAGACAAAATTGGTGTTTGGGATTGAGGTGGATTTGGATTCTTCTTTGTGAAGGAAGCTGATTGAATGTTTGTGAAAGAGTCTGGAAGTTCTGGAACTGTCTTCACCTTACCGTCTCTGATTTGAAATGGTTCACGCATCTCATCCTCATTGTCTGAGCTTGGATGCTGGAAAATGGAAATGCCAGTGCCAGTTGTTGCAGTTGGATTATGATCAATATTGTCCAAGGCAGATGTTGTGAATAACCCTTTTCTTAAAGCTGGTGGGCACACAACCCCATATGCCACATATTCTGTGACCATTGCATCTCCAAGTTGTGCTGTAATTTCAAGTACTCCGTGATAGGAAATATTGATTCCATTGTCATGGAGCATTTCTACTAGCTACCCTTTTCTAGTCTTTGCAAATACAGACATTCCCATGTAAACTGGGAAGGGAGACTCACAATCTCTGGAGTGTCTGTGTGTTGCTGCTCTTTCTTTGTACCCTGTGTAACCATTGTATTGAAGAAGCTGTGCCATAGTCATGTCTGTTTTAGATGCTCCAAATCTTAGCTGCTATTTTATATCAGCATTGTGTTCGATCATGCCACATACTGAAGAAGTGCTGTTGGGATGGCTTCTTCACATCCTTCGTGGAAGTTGCCATCAAATTTAAACTTGTGATCAAGCATGTATCTTTGCATGATTTTAGCAGCTTTTGCAAGGAGGATAGCTTCACTGTACTCAAAAGCTTGTGAGAGATCCAAGCCAACATATTTCTTGAAAGCAAGGAATACATCCATTCCTTTCTGGTGTGAATCTATCTCGGGCATATTCGACAATAACTGGTCCTTTAGCCTGGCTAAACTCTACCCCTTTGTTCAAGTCACTGCTTGTATAGTTTGGCTAGATCTGCAAGCCTGAATATGGTGGGAGTGGTACCTTCATTGCAAGATTTCAACTAAGTTATATAGGTGACAAGTTCGGAAAATGCCAGTGGATAGACTTCCCTGCCAGGTAAGCCTCAACCACTCTTCTTACGGTTAAGATAGTGTCTCTCTCTGTTATACAATTCTGCCAAGCAAGCAGGATGGTACTTAAGCTCCTGTGCCACAACAATTCCACCACTGAGTTTTGCCAAGAGTCCTTGCACACTTGTTTAGTCTGTCATTACTTGTCTCAATGCAGATTCTGGAGCCTCTTTCTCTCACAAAAAGCATTCAGACGATTAACAACTAGATCTCAGGAATTTGCTGTGGGTCTGAACTGTTTCTGCTTCAAAAGTAGATGCTATTTTTTGAGCCCTTTGCAACTTGGTGTTGTTGAACATCAGTCTACAGGTTTGATGATATTTTGCTTTGTTCCTTATCATTGTGTCTTCTATACTGCCACCTTTGTCTAATCTGGCTGGATCTAGGATGATGGGTAAAGCATTCATTGCATGAAACAGAGGAACATTTGTTGCAATGTTATAGCCATTTTGTTCTGTATTGTAGGAACTTGGTGGTGATTTGAGATCTTCCTTCTTGTCCTGTTGACAATGGCAACATTTGCTCCAGTGGCCATTTTGAGAGATCAATGGTTCAAGGCCCAGGGTTTATCCTTTTACTGCCTTTCACCTAAGCATTTTCATGTATGGGATACAGCTATGTTCATGCCTTTGTCCTACACCTAGCCTGATCGTTCATCCAGTGACATGTAAGTCCCATGTGATCTGTACACCATCCAGATAACTAAAGCCCTGTCATCCTTGACTCGGCTCTCCTGCGCTGCACATCCTGCACATTCAGGTGCGGCTACCTAACTATATGAGGCTTATTAGGTAGCATTTGGGACATTAAATTACAGCTGCATTTTGAGTACAAATACATTAGCTGACATTGAACCCCATGCTCAGTTGTACAGCAGTGATGTCTCTAGTGTGCCCCGGTATTGTATTGACATTCATTGTTTTTCTTCTGATTTAATGGTCAATGATGACATCTATTCTCATCACATTTTCCTGAAGTGATGTATAAAAACTATCACAGAGGTTGCAAAAGTTGCAAAAACATAAAAATGGACACTTAAATCATCCAAATTGGACAACTCTGTCAATTCTGTAGTGAAAATAACCATTCCTAGAAATCATTGGCCATCTTGAAAAATGTCTGCCAACTTTGCTTTTCATGTGGCTAAAGTTTTTTTTTGTTTGTTTCTGAAAAGAGACACCATTGTGAATATCTCTAGAAAGTTTCATGCTTGTATCAACATTTGAACGATTCCTGTGAAAAAAAAAAAAAAAAAAACTTATCTGCTCCACTACAAAATGTCTGTGTAGCCACTTCAGCTAAACTGATCAAAAGAATAATTAAGTAATCAACCCATTAAATTCTGGCGAATTAGAAAACACCACCTAATTACGAGGGATAATTATTTCCATTCTAGACATTGATGCATTTAAAAAAAAAGTTTACTTTGAGGCTTGCTGTTTTAGAACAAATAGATGCACCAGCAAACTGAAAAAGTATTTCATTGAGAGATTGCATGCAACAATATCCACCTGGTGTCCAGACTGATGGGTATAACATATTTTGAAAGCCGTAATGTTAGAATTCATCAAATGCATAATAAAGTTGCAGAATAAATAAATACGTACCGGGCACTGGCATACGAGTTGCACAGATCAGATGACAGAATAAACAAACAGTGTGTTGCCAAAACTTTCCACAAAATTTTGGGGAAATTGATAAGTTACTATAACCCTGATCAATGCAGAATAAACCCACGTTTTGTTTAACCAGCTCACAAGTTTCTGAAGGCAGTAAGGATTATACACCTACAACATGTTTGTAGGTAGATTCTATTCCAGGGTTTGATGTTTACTGTAAATCAGAAATATAGTGATATCAATCATTTTGAAAGTATCCCTGGTAACTCCTGCAAATTCAGTTTCTGTACTGATAATTATGAAATGAACTGGAACAGTAATATCGCCCAAAAGCAGTTTTTAAAATTAAATGTCAATGTTAAAAAAAAAAAAAACACATAGACCTCACATGACAATAACATTTTCTTATTCACAATATAGGAAAAGGGCCTGATAAAACCAAGGTCCTATAGTAAGTGACTCTGCACCAGCAGTTGTTTATGCACAGTTTACCTCCTGGTCTCTGTAAGTCGCTTTGGATAAAAATGTCTGCTAAATGACTAATTAATAATAATAACAATATTCTATCACATTTTAAATTTACCCTGTCCCATATTCATGTTTAATTTTACACTAAAATATAATTCATTGTACAGTTTTGGATATTTACTCAACTGTTGAGGAACTGAAAAAAAATACTGTATTAAGAAATGAAATGCCTGATCAAGAAATTCTTGAATACTGCAGTGTTTCAGATGTAGAGCTTCAATTTCCAGAGAGTAGTTGGTATTCAGGTGCTTCATCCTGTTGTCATAGCTTTCCCTTGTCACATTTTGATCTCCAATGTTAAATGTGTTAGTGATTGAAAGGATATTTCTGTCGAGAAAAAAAATAAATAAATGCTTTCAAAAGCACTATGTGATTTACTCAATAATATCAGATGACGTGGACATTACAACCAGAAAAGCAGTTGTGGTGATAATTGGCTGCTTACTTTAGACCAATAAAATAGACCCTAAGATAAACTATGCTGCAGGAGTTTGTTTAAATTATGTACTGGATGCTTGAAAGTAAAAGTAATCCGTTGTGTATCTGACTGGGACGGGACCCGAGTAAGGGCGCATATATAAAATGTTGGATGAATGAATCCTGTTTTAAATACCATTTAACAATTAATATATTCACACAAGAATGAATATAGATTCAGCTTTTATCAGGGAGGTCCCTTAAATCCCTTGTTTAGAAAGATACAGGATATTAATGCTCTGAACTAATCTTCTGTGTTCAATAATAAGCCAGACTAATAAACTGTAACTGAAA
This sequence comes from Polyodon spathula, assembly GCF_017654505.1. NCBI lineage: Eukaryota > Metazoa > Chordata > Actinopteri > Acipenseriformes > Polyodontidae > Polyodon > Polyodon spathula. The sequence goes on from NC_054536.1 coordinate 23,264,500, forward strand.
GTTTGTTGTCATTTCCTAAATAATGTGGCTGTAGCAACATTTCTCCTGTGGGACCCAGACAGGTTTTCTGAGTTTGATAATTAAAAAATAGGTGCTACTAACTTTTGTGGATTATAGCTGGAAAATGCAATAAGACCGCCAAAGGCCAGAGACAGAGAGAAAAAAAATCTGGGTTGCAGCACCAAGCCATACTTTAGGATCTTTTAGCCCCTGCACCTAGAATGTAACAACAATAGTGAAAATGTTAAGTTCACATGCCATTTAATAAATAACAAGTTACTGAGTAATTCCCAGATGTTTACAATTTCCCATTCATTACTGCAATAAAAACATGCAATGATAATACGTGTATGGACACACAACCTTTCCCCCACCTGGTTTATTTTTTATTTTTGATAAATAAATGAAAATAAATAAACATGCTGATTATTTTACAGCACATTTTATTTTATTACATTGTACACTTAAGTCTATCCAATGTAATCTATAATATTTAAATTGTACTTCAAATGATGATCTTGTACAGTACAGCGCTCATTGTACAGCACTTACTTTAAGGGTGAAGAGGTACACTAGGCCTTCAGTTGCTCCAGGAAGTGTCAGCGCACGGATGAGGAAAAGGTAGGGGAAAGTGGCAGTGATGTAAATAGCCTAGTAAACAGGGAACAAGAATGGTACTGTCAGAAATTCTAACTAAAATATTGTTTTCAAAGGAAGCCAAGAAAAAAAAAGCCATGTTATATGAATAGTTCTCATTAGAAACAACATCCAATAATCAAAAATAAATGGTGTGATTAAAATTCTGAGTTTAAAATCATGTTTGGGCATTTGCAAAAATAAACAGGCAATGGGGCCCTGTCACAGAATGGCTTTGTGGATGACATCAGGCCAGGAAGAGAATCGACACAACAGCAGACTGGAGTATAAAACTCGCTGATGCCCGTATTTATTAAATAAAATAAAAGGTTTAAACAGAACAAAACAGTGAGACAAAACAAAACTTCATGCTGGCCAAAACAAACAGACACTTAACAAACACTGAACAACCCTAAATAAAACAAGTATCATGCTAATGTTAAGGCAGCACGAGTAGCAATTGTTATTTTCATTTTCAGTTTCTCGTTCGCTCGCGTTCTTTCTCCCTGAACACCCCACCTCGATCATCCATAGTGATGACTGAGAGATTAAGCTATCAATTATCTTATTAACCCCTCAGTCACATTTTGCACGGGTTTAATAAATCTGCGCGACTGTCAGCTAATTCAATAATTACTAGCTGACGCATTCTCAAGAGAGGTCCTAAAACATAAAACAACAACAATGGCAAGCGGTACTTCACTCATCCTGCATTTAAATAATAATACAAATACAAAATAATATATAATATGCACAGGGACAGGGAGTACCCTGTCACAGGACCATGACAACAACAACAACACTTCACATTTCTATAGTGCCTTTCATCACACTGATCCCAAAGGGCTTCACATGCACAAAAAAAAAAAAATAAAGCATTAAATTAAAAACAGTCTAATACAGAATTTGATAAAACAAATTTAAAAAGAGATACAAAATGTGGTTTTAATTGTACAATTAGAAAAACTAACACAAAGCTAGTTTGTAGAAATAGAACAACTGAGTCTAAAACAAAAATGTAATAACATAAAAAATAAATACTGTTTAATTGTAAAATTAGAAAAACTAAGATAAAAAGCCAGTTTGTAAAAATAGAACAATTAAAAAATCTGAATACAATTGAGGACAAAAAAAAAAAAAAAAAAAAAAGGATACATACAGTATATGAACAGAAGAAGTATACCTCACCTTTCCAATAGTTTCAATGCCTCGGATGAAACCAATGTATACAATGCCCCCGGCACTTGCCAGGCAAATAACCATCCACCACTGTACATCCCCGCTATCAGTAATATTAGTTGTAACATTGAGGGTCTCTCTATACCAGAAGTAGTTTACGGTGTGCTTTTAGCACATTCATCAATGTATCCTAGAAAACAAAAAATATTTTTCAGCACCAGATGATTGTGCAAGCTGGATTTTCTTTTGCTGTAATACAGAAAACAACACTTTAGTATAAGCATAATTGATCTATTCAATAAATTGGGGTATTTTAATGAATTTATTTCCTAATTTAAGGATACATTCGGAGCATACATTTAAATTAGGCTATGTACTAAAATATATGTTATACACCTATGAGATATGGATTCACAAATCACTAGCCAGGAACAACAATTGCTTACAAACAGATTTTTGGTGTTCCCCATTGTTACCTGTCTTGTTTTGGTTGAGTGGACAGTCCCTCCAGGGCAGAGGGTCTTGGAAGGAACGGAAGAAATACCAAAGGACCCAGGCCAGAATAGTGTTATAGAATAAACAAACCAAGAAAGACACTATGAGAGAGCCTATACCTGCAGCCAAACTGATAACAGGTATATGAGGAGGAAACAGCAACATATTCAATTATCCATTTTATTATTATTATTATTATTATTATTATTATTAATCTTGGTTTAACAAAATCTGCTTTGTGCAAGCCCTGTCAAAATAAACCCATTTATTCTGTTTTTAAACTGAGATAAAGTAGAAATGCTTCTTATAGAATATTAAGAGGTCCCTTTGCATATCAATGTTATGAAATTGTACATGCATATTTGTTCCTTTAATGTTTAAAACTCCTGAAGGGGTCATATTTCATTGATCTGATTGGTAACATACCCACTCCTCCCAGGAAAGGTGAGATAGAATTCCAAACACCAATGCTTCCTTGACGTAGGCGCTGCCCAATTTCCAATTCCATGTGCAGTAATGGGATTCCCTCAAAGATCAGTGCAATAAAATAAGGGATTAGGAAGGCACCTGGAATTGGAAATGCAGTACTTTTAGAAAGGAGTATGGTAATAAATAACCTGACAAAACAGCGGATAGACTGGCTCAATTTTCTGCAACTAGTTACGTAAAACATGTGTGCCTCATTCCAGTTGTCTAATTAGAATATACATTTTGTTAAAAAAGAAACACATTCACTAACTCCCGTCATGTATTGGGACACCTTTGCCTTAACACTGGTTAAACTGTGTTCTATGCTTTTATCAATGTAACTAGCTTCAAATGTCATTTTTATTTCTTTTTTTTATTCCTATTGTACGGTGTTTGCAATCGTTGGGAGTGGCTGTGAATCTTTTACTGTAGTACTGAGTTGTTGTTATTGCTCTATACATCTTCCTTTACCTGCCTTTTCCCTGCCTTTGACATGCTTTGAGATGCTTTGAGCTTGTCTGGAGAAGGGCAGGAAAAAAACAGTTTTTTTCATTCCGTTCAGATCATGTGATAACATGAGCTTTAAACTCTTCCGATTCCACCAACTCTCTCTTTTTATAGGGGAAAGGTCACATGATTTCAATGAAGCGAAGAATCCTGTCAAATCCCAACACTAGAGATTTTCAAACGTAAAGTAATATAAAGAAGAATCATAGTAACTCAATATTGAAGCAACAGAGCCCAGAACCATAAAATAACAAGGAAATGTTTATGTGTAACTGATGATTATAAATTACATAGTATCGTTTCACCGCTGAAGGAGACCAGAGAGATGATGTTGCAGTTTCCAATTCACAGTTTATTTATTGTAAAATTGTTGGGTGCCAACAGAACGTGCTGTAGCAGCTGGCAGTCCCTTTTAAACTAACATTAGAAGCGGTTGCAATGAACTGGTTATAGGCTTCTCAATGCACTTGGTCGCTTTAGGCCTTGACCACGCAAAACAACTGTGTACTGTATACAAAGCTAACCAGTCTCTTCATTTACTGCCGACACTCTCCTCCCTGTGAGGGAGCGCAGCTGCTTATATAGCACCTCTAATCCCACCCCTCCTGACGTCAGCCTACAAGTCCCAAAAAGTCCCTTTACAGTGTTCCACAGCAGCCTTAATTCAGTGTTCCTTTTCCCGATAGGTTGACCCTCCAATAACCATTCCCTGTAGATTTCCATTACATGAGAGTAGAGCTTAAAACTTCATCTGATTTGAACTTGGCTCTCGCCAAGATAAGCACCAACTAAGACGTAGCTTTACAGTAAACTAATGTGATCCATCTGCATCTCCATCCATTTGCGTTTCTTTCCATCTGTTGATGTAGATATCCTTCTGCCTGGTGTTAATGGCTGAAATGTAATGCTGGCTCCAGGAATCCACTTATTTTGCCTCCCCAGCACATCAGCACACACAACGGCTGCGATGCTGGCTCTGGGGATCAGCCATAGTGTGGTCTCCCCAGCACATCAGCATGACAACCGTCTGGATTGAGCTAAGGAGGTTAAATCTCTGGGGTCTTCAAGAGGGCACATTCTGTCCTCTTACGTCGACTAGCCCACGACACCTCAAGAAGGCTCAACAGTGATTCTGGTGTCCCGGCATCACCCACCTCCGTCCCCCACTCAGCTCAGCCCAACTTACTTACCTGTACATCAGCGTTGCTTTCTTTCTGTTGTGCTTGAGATCCTCATCCAGAATCTTTCTGTCTCAACCACAGCCAGTTGCTGCTCCTTTCTGCTGCTTCAGATAAGTTCTTCACTGTGCGACGTAACTCTTGGCCACTGAACCCAACATCTCTGAGAAACTGGGTTGTAGAGTGTGCCACAAATCTTTGACAACCCCCCTACACTGGGTAAACTCCAACTCTCCATCCTCGCTGTTCCGCTTCAGCAGCTAGTTAAGCATACCGAAGTTTCTTCCTCTCGTACGCCTCATCCACAGCATCCACCCATAGCACTGTTAACTCTACCAGATGAACAAGCCATGCTGATCCAGACCACAAGACAATGTCTAGTCGAAGGTTAGTGGTGGCAATCTCAGGTGGAAAAATAAGCCATTGACCAACATCTGCCAGCATCTTCCAGTCTCTAGCAGCTTCCAGCTGTCCTGGGCGAGGCTTGGTTTTAACACCTTTTCTTGGTGGTTGATCTCCTGTCTTTTGTGTGTAATGCATTGATGGAACTGGCAGCAATTTATTGGTCAGGTTACGCTTGTCTTCCAATGCTAAGGCCAAACATTGCAGCACCTGGTCACAGCACCAAGTAAACTGTCCTTGGCTAAGACCCACCTTACATCCTGTCAAAATGTGCCTTAATGTTGCAGGTGATGAACACAAAGGACATGAGGGATCATCAACTACCCAGAGGTTTAGGTTCCGTGGTGATGGGAGAACATCATATGTTGATCTGATGAGGAAACTGATCCTGCTCTGTTCCATTGTCCATAGGTCTTGCCAGCCGATCTTGCATTGTTCCACACTTTCCCATCTCATCCATTCTCCCTGCTTGGCCTGGGAAACGGCCTTTACACACCTGGTCCTCTCCTCCTGCTTTTGCACCTCGTTGACTACCAGCTTCCTCCGTTGAGCTGGGGTTGCCTTGTGCCATGTAGGAGGGAGTCTGGTGACGTTTACCTACACTGTCAATGTTATAATATAATGCAAGTTTTTGCTTTTATTCACATTTATCATTCTAAATAGATCTTAGGTTGTTGTTAACTGCTTTGTAAGATGCTGCACCAACAATGAAAAAAATCAATTAATTTGAAAGATATTATGGTAAGGATTGTGCCAGAATATTGTACAAATTATGTGGGGTGTGACAAACAGCAGCATATCCCGTCATATCGGTCTTTCTTAAAACCAGTATCTGTCCACAGAAATGTGCAAACAGATTTATACAAATAAAACAATGTAATTATCAGTCTTTATTTTATGAATATATCATTAACCATAAGAAAATATTATAAAGCAAACAAATACAACTAATGTTGTAGTTATAAAAGTTCAGAATTTTTTTTTAAACATTACTAGTTGTTGTGGAAGCGTGTGACAGGGTACACCCTGCCCCTGTGTGTATTGTATTATTTTATTATTATTATTATTATTATTATTATTATTATTATTATTATTATTATTATTATTTAAAATGTATGGGTTAGTGTGTAAAAACATAATGTTTTGTTATTATTGTTTACAGCCTGGATGGGGTTAAAATGCCCCATCCAGATAAAATCATGAGAATGCGTGGTCAACAGCGAATGATTATTGACAAACTGGCTGTTGACCACACATATGAGAAAACCCGTGCCGAATGTGGTGGAGGGATAAACTGGGTAATTGATAGCCAGTTAATCCCTCAGCCACAACATAAAAGCAAGCAGCTTTGGCTAAATGAGGTTGGTGTGTTCAGGGTGAAAAAACAGGAGAGAGTAGGCGAGGAAAACTAAAATATAAAAACAACTGCCAATTGGCTGATCACTGTACCCGAACGGTATTTGTTTTGGTCACCGTGCCATCATCCTCCTGTTCACATGGATTTACCAGTGAGCAGGAGGATGATGGGAAATGTAGTTCTGAGAGGTCCATGAGGGTACATGGGAAGCCATCTTGAAGCAGGGAATGCAATTTAAAGTTTAAAAAGTGGTCAAAATGTTAAAAAAAAAAAAAAAAAAAAATTAAACAATACACACACCTTACGTAAACAGTTGTAGCAACACATGGGAACATGTAACACAGTAAAATAAAAGGTACACGCTGGTGTTTTGGTAAATGCTTCTAGAGGTAACATACACCTATTCACTTAAGGGCTGCATTTGTAAACATGAAACCCCTGCCTGAACACATTTAAAACAATTCTAAAATGCAGGCAAATGAATGAAGTGATTAGTAACAAGCAGTTTAGAGCGGTCAATTATTTTACCATATAGTTTCTTCCTAATTTAGAATGTCCGCTTAGGCTCCACCTATAACAGCTCTGGAGATCTAAAGAGCAGTAGACACTTGAAACTTGAGAGTGGATTTGGACAAGCTACTGGCTTCTGGAAGACAAAAGGCAGCCATGCAGGTGTCCCCTGGAGCTCACCAAGCACCTGACCAGTTAGTAAGGTTCTGGTGAATGTAACCATATGTACAAGTCAGCGACACTTACAATATTAACAGTGCAGAAATTTTTCCTGTTTTATCTTAGCATTTATCTCAGAAATAGATGCTGTCATTAATATGACATTCTTAAATAAACCAGCAAGTCATTTAACAAAATAATAAACGAGTTTGTGTAATGTTGCAGTATAAAACAGAAACAAAAAAAACAGAATTTTTTTTTTTTTCATATTTTCTTTGGAATTAGGTATTGCCGAGTCGTATCTATGGCGACATTCACCAGAACCTTGCTCTAGGCATACATACATCATTTTCTACATATCAGGGCTTTTGTCTGAAATATCCTTAAATATATATTTTTAACCAGTTAAATAATTTAAATCTTATGTGTATGTCCAAAAAAGTTTTTTTTCGATATCTTTCATTTTTGTACACTGCAGTTATACCTCCTTTCAAACATATATATATATATATATATATATATATATATATATATATATATATATATATATATATATATATATATATATTTTTTTTAAAATTACATTTACAATTAAAAGGTCTAATTAAGCAAATTGTTAGTTCAATTAAGGGTCTAGTGAAGTAATTGAGAGCTCAGTGGGGTCCCCAGGGTCAGGGTTGGGAAGCCCTGCCCTAATACCTGGTAGCCTCTTAAAACTGCCTTAAAAGGACACATATGTCACAATATTCTAGCTGAATACTTGGGATTTAAGTACATTTAGGGATATTAACCCTGTTCTTACACATACATTTTATGATAATTAAAAGATACCTTTTCCTTGTGTTATGCAACCTTTTTTTAATTATCAGAGAATGACTGGATGCTAATGAGCACTTCACTCATTAGGTAGTTTAAAACTGTTGTTAGTGACAAGCTGGTGAGTACACTTACCTTACAGATACCAATAACAACACAATGAGAATACCAAAATAGTGGTAAATTAACCAATTCGAAATATTACAACAGCCTTTGGCATAACGACCCTCTGAGAATTTTGCCCTACTTGTATCTTAAACTGGTGAATTAGAACTGCAGTACAAATGTTCATCTTAGTAGCGATGATGTTCCAGGAGGAAAGGGAAAGATAACTAACCAAAGACTTGCTTTATCTGAATTAATTAAAGAACAAAAGAAAATAATATAATGCAGTTAAGAAAAAAAAGAAAAATACTGGACTATTCTGCAGGATAATATAATTGACACTGGTAAGTAAGAATAAAAAATCTAAATACTACCTTTCTCATATTTCCAGATACAGTATTACCAATCTTAAATCTAAAAGTACAAGAAATAGAAGTAAGAAAATTGGAAAGCCTTTAATGGTCTAATCAGTCTAATAACACTATGTAACACAATTTTTGTTCCTGGGTAGTAAGTGTTATTTCCTAATTGCTTATGCCTCAAAAGTATAGAAAATGGCTATTATTCCCCACAAACTTTGCTTTTGTGACCAGGACAGTGATATTTTGAAATTGACCTATTTCCAATGAGAAAACAAGTGAATTTGTGTCTTTTCGTTCACATAAAGTCAGAAAAAAACAACATATGAATCCAAATTAACATGTATTTATACTAAAGTAATACAAAAGTGACTACAAAAGATTTAGAAGGGAATAGTTTTGGATTTACGATTATACTGTAAATCACTTTCACGAATCAGCCCCCAAATGTAGTCTCCCATCAAATTCTCGTTATACTGTCCTTGGTAGCGACGTTCAAAGTCCAGTATATCCTGGTGGAAGCGCTCGCCTTGCTCCTCCGAGTACGCTCCCATGTTCTCCTTGAATTTATCAAGATGAGCATCAAGGATATGGACTTTGAGGGACATCCTACAGCCCATTGTGCCGTAGTTCTTCACCAGAGTCTCAACCAGCTCCACATAGTTTTCGGCCTTGTGATTGCCCAGGAAGCCCCGAACCACTGCGACAAAGCTGTTCCAAGCCGCTTTCTCCTTACTAGTGAGCTTCTTGGGGAATTCATTGCACTCCAGGATCTTCTTTATCTGTGGTCCGACGAAGACACCGGCTTTGACCTTTGCCTCAGACAGCTTAGGGAAGAAGTCTTGAAGGTACTTGAAGGTTGCCGACTCCTTATCTAGAGCTCTGACAAATTGTTTCATAAGGCCCAATTTGATGTGCAGTGGTGGCATCAGCACCTTCCGGGGGTCCACCAGTGGCTCCCACTTGATGTTGTTCCTCCCCACAGAGAACTTGCTCCGCTGTGGCCAGTCCCGCCTGTGGTAGTGCGCCTTGGTGTCCCTGCTGTCCCAAAGGCAAAGATAGCAGGGAAACTTGGTAAAACCGCCTTGGAGACCCACCAGCTGTACTCATCATACTTCAAGGCGTCCAGAAAGGTCTTGATGCTGTTGTAATCCTCTTTGAGGTGCATAGAGTTAGCCAGGGGAAGAGACGGGTACTTGTTACCATTATGGAGCAGCACAGCTTTGAGGATCCTGGATGAGCTGTCAATGAAAAGGCGCCACTCATTCTGGTTACAGGCGATTCCGATTGCCTCGAACAGACTGGTCACATTGTGAATGAAGCAGAGCCCTTCTTGACGGGTGAAGAAGCTGGAAAAAGGTTGGTGACGCTTCCTCTGATCTACGACTTGCACACTTTCATCCAACAAGTTCCACTGCTTGAGCCTAGACGTCAAAAGCTCGGCATTGGACTTGGTGAGACCAAGATCTCTAATCAAGTCGTTGAGGTCTTTTTGGCTGGGGTAGTATGGGTTTCTCTCCTCAGCTCCACCTCTGAAATTGCCATCTGGATCGACAACATCTTCCTAGTTCTCTGACTTGCTGCTCTCTTCTAAAGACGGCTGCTCTCTCTCCGGAGAAGTGGGTACGGGGAGCTCATGGCAGTGTGGCACCGGGGCGATGGATGGAGGAAGGTCCGAATATGTGATAGCGGGTGCATTCTTGCCAGTCCGATGTTTGGAAGGGTCCACCATGAAGTAGCAGTTGCTTGAGTGGTCAGTGGGTTCCCGCCAAATTCTTGGGATAGTGAACTTCATGGCTCTCTTTTCCCCTCTGTACCATCCTATAAAAATACATTTATTTCACCCATGACTAATGTGTAAGAGATTCTCGCAACATTTTTCATACATGATATATTTTTTCAATAACATTGAAAATTGTAAAACATTTTAAAGTTAGAAAGTTTTACAATTTTAAAAATTTTAACACATTTTATAACATAAAATTCCGAGCAACAATTGTCCATCTTACCTTCCAGAGTTTTTTTGCAGTGCTTGCAGGTGAAATGAGGTGCCCAGGGTTTGTTTTGATCCCCAACAGGCATGCCGAAATATGCCTTGTAGGCCTCACACATCTTAGCAGATGCTTCCATGGAGTACTTTTTCACTCTTGTCTTGATAAATTGGCCGCAGACATAGCAAAATGCGTCTGCCAGATGCTTGCAGCCTCTTGATGCCATCTCAGAAAAATGCAGATATGTATCCACTTAGTCCGCTGGAACTAAACTGAACTGGTGGGCTTAAGGCCCCTGTATTTATATTACTGGAAAGTTCTGGAAAGTTTACTCAGCACTGAATCTAACTGGAATGTTCTGGAAAATAATTACATTTCAAAATATCACTGTCCTGGTCACAAAAGCAAAGTTTGTGGGGAATAATAGCCATTTTCTATACTTTTGAGGCATAAGCAATTAGGAAATTTCACTTACTACCCAAGAACCAAAAAAAAAAAAAAAAAAAAAAATTGTTACATGGTGTCAAACACGGTGTCAAATAACGAAGATAGAATAACTAAAACAGAGGTCAGAGAACCACTGGCAAACTTAGACCATAACATGGTCTCATTTGAAGTGTTTTTTAAATCCCCAAAAGTAAAGACTAAAGTTAAGGTTTACAATTTTAGAAAAGCAAACTATGAAGGCATGAAACAGAGACTAACAGAAGTAGATTGGAGTAAAATAGAGAAAACACCCACAGAAGAAGGATGGTTGTTCTTCAAAAATGTAGTACTAGAGGCGCAAAACAATTACATCCCTAAAGTAGACAAATCTAAATGTAAAACTAAATTGCCAAAATGGTTTAATAGATCAATTAAAAAAAATATTCAGCGAAAAAAGGCACTTTACAGAGCATTAAAAAAGGACCGAAAAGAAAGTACGCAGAAAGAGTACACAGAACTGCAAACGCAAGTCAAAAAGGAAGTTAGAAAGGCCAAGAGAGAAATAGAAATGAACATTGCTAAGGGAGCTAAAACCAATTCCAAAATGTTTTTCCAATATTACAACAGCAAGAGAACATTCAAAGAGGAGATTAAATGTGTAAGAGATACAAATGGCAAAATCGTAGATGAAGAAAAAAAAATAGCAAATATATTAAATGATTACTTTTCACAAGTTTTTACAAAGGAAGATACTGACAACATGCCCCACATGTCATCCAGTTCCTATCCAGTTTTAAATAACTTTAGCATAACTGAGGCAGAAGTGTTAAAGGGACTAGGAGCTCTTAAAATAAACAAATCCCCTGGGCCGGATGAGATCCTCCCAGTAGTACTCAAAGAAATGAAAGAAGTAATTTACAAACCGCTAACCAAGATCATGCAGCAGTCTCTTGACACAGGGGTGGTACCGACAGACTGGAAAATTGCAAACGTAATACCGATCCACAAAAAGGGAAACAAAACTGAACCAGGTAACTACAGACCAGTAAGCCTGACTTCTATTATATGCAAACTTATGGAAACTATAATAAGATCCAAAATGGAAAATTACCTATATGGTAACAGGGTACTGGGAGACAGTCAACATGGTTTTAGGAAAGGGAGATCGTGCCTAACTAACTTGCTTGATTTTTTTGAGGATGCAACATCGATAATGGATAATTGCAAAGCATATGACATGGTTTATTTAGATTTCCAGAAAGCTTTTGACAAAGTCCCGCACAAAAGATTAATTCTCAAACTGAACGCAGTTGGGATTCAAGGAAACACATGTACATGGATTAGGGAGTGGTTAACATGTAGAAAACAGAAAGTACTGATTAGAGGAAAAACCTCAGAATGGAGTGTGGTAACCAGCGGTGTACCACAGGGATCAGTATTAGGTCCTCTGCTATTCCTAATCTACATTAATGATTTAGATTCTGGTATAGTAAGCAAACTTGTTAAATTTGCAGACGACACAAAAGTAGGAGGAGTGGCAAACACTGTTGCAGCAGCAAAGGTCATTCAAAATGATCTAGACAAGATTCAGAACTGGGCAGACACATGGCAAATGACATTTAATAGAGAAAAGTGTAAGGTACTGCACGCAGGAAATAAAAATGTACATTATAAATATCATATGGGAGATATTGAAATTGTAGAAGGAATCTATGAAAAAGACCTAGGAGTTTTTGTTGACTCAGAAATGTCTTCATCTAGACAATGTGGGGAAGCTATAAAAAAGGCTAACAAGATGCTCGGATACATTGTGAAAAGTGTTGAATTTAAATCAAGGGAAGTAATGTTAAAACTGTACAATGCACTTGTAAGACCTCATCTTGAATATTGTGTGCAGTTCTGGTCACCTCGCTATAAAAAAGATATTGCTGCTCTAGAAAGAGTGCAAAGAAGAGCGACCAGAATTATTCTGGGCTTAAAAGGCATGTCATATGCAGACAGGCTAAAAGAATTGAATCTGTTCAGTCTTGAACAAAGAAGACTACGTGGCGACCTAATTCAAGCATTCAAAATTCTAAAAGGTATTGACAGTGTCGACCCAAGGGACTTTTTCAGCCTGAAAAAAGAAACAAGGACCAGGGGTCACAAATGGAGTTTAGAAAAAGGGGCATTCAGAACAGAAAATAGGAGGCACTTTTTTACACAGAGAATTGTGAGGGTCTGGAATCAACTCCCCAGTAATGTTGTTGAAGCTGACACCCTGGGATCCTTCAAGAAGCTGCTTGATGAGATTTTGGGATCAATAAGCTACTAACAACCAAACGAGCAAGATGGGCCGAATGGCCTCCTCTCGTTTGTAAACTTTCTTATGTTCTTATGTTCTTAACTGTTTAAGAGCTGAATACAATTAAAAAGGTCCAATTAAGAAAATTAACAGTTCAATTAAATGCCTAGTTAAGTAATTGAGCCCTCAGTTGGAATGAAAACCAGCAGACACAGGGGGTCCCCAGGACCGGGGTTGGAAACCTCTGATTTAAAGGACAGATCTCAAACCCCAGTGCACAAGAGTGGCCATTTGACAACAGCTTTGAAACAGACTTTAAATTTGTAAGTGTACAAAGTATCAGGGTGTTAACAATGAAAAGAGAAATTACAGACACATTATTTAAACAGTTGTAGCAACACATAGGTAATTATAATACTATATTTTTTGAAGCCCTGCTACTTGCACTTTAAGGGCTTATAAGGCAGAAAGCATTTGAAACCCTGATTTCATTATACTTAGTATTTACACACCCGTCAGTACTTACCCCCTCCGAACGTCTGGCACCAATATGGAAAGCGCCATACATTCCCCAATCCCACAGCAAATCCAATACATGTTGGAAGATACTGAACCTTGTTGTCCCATTTGGGCCTTTCCTCGGCTGTTTTGCCCAATTCAGGGTTAGAAATCGCAGTGTTCTCTTCAGCCATCATGTATTATCTATCAATTTTTCTTCCTACTTCTGTCTCTTAATATTCAGATGTCTGCTCTTGTGACATATATGCTTAATTTGGAAGGGGCCCTTCAAACATCCTAATATACAAACATCACTTTATTGGGGAGGAGCCTATGTGTTTGAGCACGAATTCCATTTGTCAAGGTGTGCGAAAATTAATTAGTTTTTGCTGCCTTATTTGCAAAGCTTTAAACATAAGGTTAATTGCTAACTTGTGAAAGTTTATTAAACTATTGGAACATTGCATGTTCAACACCTCCAGTAGATTAACACTAATCTAGAAAATACCTAACTTCACTGGTCAAAGCAATATTTTCCTTGTATTGTTATTATAATTCTGTGAAAAAAAAGTCATAAGCCATTGTTTGATTAAGTGTGAATCAATGAAGAAAGTGCACTTCATTGATACACACCCTTTGCAAAATGTTTAAGATAAGCAATAATAAAGTACACAAGAATATTCAAATGAATGGGTACAGATATTTCTGGAAGCACTATATGTAGATAACATCTTTTTTTGTAGAAAGGTAATTGTCAACTCTTGGTCAATCAATAAAATCAGTGAAAAGGTCCAAACATGTTTCATAGTGATGTGTAGTTATTAAGGATGTATTCTTTTGGGATGAGACACTCAGTGTAGCACATAGAATTACCTGTAACAGTGACAGTATAACAAAGACAGCACATATGATATTGCATGCTGTCACTGTACTGTGGATATATAGATTGTATTTAAAAAGGGTTTAAATGTAATAAATAAGCACAGTAAACTGCTACAGTGACTTAATTCTTAAACCAAAGTGGCATGATGGGTTAATGCCTTAAATTTAAACTGCACAGGTTAGGCTTAGGTAACAAGTGACATAGTTTTATGAACAATTAATATTACAATTTAGAAATACCTTAGGTGGAATCCTTCTATATAACAAAGAAGTGTTTTAGTTTTGCATTTGTTTACAGTTTTCTGGTTTTAAACAAATTGGGTTACATTTTTTACTTTTAAATCCATCAAGCAAACACCAGACGCTTTACATTTTAAAACATGTAATACACTTAATAATAAAATGACATACCATTATGTTCTTTTACAAAAAAGGTTCTGATCACGTCTTAAGAAAATATTCTTGATGTATAACAGATACACAACCCTTGTAAAAGTTTTAAAGTTTACCATGGTAACAGCAAAGTGCAGTAAAATTAATTTGTATTTGATGTTTACAAACCATAGGCTCTATGTACTAATATTACTTATGTGTTTGTAAATACCGTGAATTTGTAGCCTCCGTCTTACGTAGAATTTTTGCGTGCGATGTACTAAACAGCTCTGTTTTGTGAACAACTACCATAGTATCACCACAAGTTTCCAAACAACATAAACTGCTGCTCCTTATACAGGAGAGTATAGCATGTTTCTCTGGACAAAAAAGAATTAAAATAACAATGCAATCTATTGTTTTTGTTTTGTTTTTCTTTAGGTAGAGATACTTTAAAGGAATTAGAATCTAGCTGTTTTCCCAAGAACAATAGATGTGGAAGGACAGGCTGTTTTTTCTTTGTCTTTGAGGAATGCTTAGTTTTGAAAATACAGACTTGAGAATACTTGGATTCTGTGCAGTGGGGAATAATAAAAATCAACAAGTAAAAATCATCTAAGATATGAAGCAGAAATGGAATGTGATAATTGTTTAACAAGATCCAACAAAGGGCTTCTGATATGGTGTTGAACTCTGAAAGGTGCCATAACGAATGATCTATTGGCATCATTGTGAAATATCTGCTTTCCAGAGTATTTATGCATCACTATAACTAGTGGGTTAATGTGATAAGTAGAAACATGAGGCTTGCCAAAGGGACAGATCATGAAGTTGTTATCTAACTCTTTTTGCAATAAGGAATCTGCTGCTGCAGGATCGGAAATGGAAGATTGAAGATTATTACATATCATTGGGGGGAAATTAGGAAAGGAGCATAGCCCAGTTGAAAACCTGTTAGATAAACCACGAATCAAGTAAGACACAAACTGAGCATCAGGATGAAGAGTTAATTCAAAAGCAAGTGCTTGAATATTAACTGGGGTTGAATGGAATTTTAGCAGTCATTTAGGAAGGTCCGCTTTGGGCGGTTTGTATTTTATTTAATTTTTTTTAGTTATTTATTTTTTGAGTCATGGCCGAAGTTTTGGTTTGATGGGGGCATACTGTTTGGGAGTGAGCTTCTCCACAATAGCTGCAGGTGTGAAGGAAATTGCAAGAAGAAAATAAACAAGTTCTATCGGTAAAATTATTACAGACTTGCCGACCCCCTGAATATAATAGGATGGCCATAGCTATCTTTGGGATGGTTGGGAGCCAAGAAAATTAATGGAGTATTCATTTTACGGTTAAGTACAGATGTAACTGAAGGTGAAAGAAAAAGAAGCAGCCTTTGGGAGCATGTTATGGTAGAGTGAGCAGATGAGCCACATATAGAATAGGAAAGAGCCACGTAAACAAGTGAAGAAACAGCAGAATAAATCCTGATCTAGAGCACCCCAATACAAGCACCAATCCCACTGTTGAAACGGGCTGTGGCTTTTTTTTAAAAGCTTTGTGATAATCGTAATATGTAGTCTCACCAAAATGAACAGAAAGGTCAAGGAGGTCACGCTTTATTGTAAGGGCCATTTATTTAGTTTATTAACTGTTAACAAACATTGTTAATTTTTAGCCAAGGGTTAGGGTTAATACAAACCTGATTTAATTTGCTAAACATTACTACAGTAATAATTTGAACCGATTTCAAGCATATAATTGACTGGGTATTGATCATCCATAGGGCTGTGGTGTTTAACTGATAATCCAGACACTAAGGTTCCCAGGGGCCAGGAGGTGATCTGCAGGAACCTGTTGGACCTATTAGATTCTGGCTTGTTGTATTGATAATAGTAGCTTTTCTGTACTGGATAGGGCTGCTGGGATGTTAACTGAGTTGGAACTAATTGTCTGATAAAGAGGACTGGGTACAGGAGCAGTAGTATTGGATGTGTTGATATTAGAATGACTCACGTGTCTTATTGAGGCTGGAGAATAAACTGCTGGATTATGTACTCCAAAATGGCGGCACCCGTGGCCACCATTGGCTGAGGGGGCTGCATCTAATTACTGGAGAGCAGCGATTTGTGATGACGTCATTGCTGGACAGACTGAAATCAGGATGTGAGTTGATTGAATACAGGTAGGGAACTTTTCTTTGCGGGCAGATAAGAATTAAATATTCATTTCATTGAGGCACTTTAAGTTTTGAAATAGTCAATTTCTTAATGTCAGGAACTGCTGTTTTGTGAAGGGGGAGACAAGAGCTGCGGTGAACTGGAGTAGACAGCTGGTCTGAAGAATGGATAGTGCAGCGCTGGGATCCCGGTTTCTATTTGTAGTTGCACAGTGAGGTGCCGAAAGGTGAAACAAGGGAAGGCTTCACCTATCTTGATCATTGGACCACATTCTACAACGAGGACTATCTGTATAGACGGGACGGACTGCACTTAAATAACAAGGGAACCAGTCTACTTGGAGAAAAGATCCTCGAGCAGGTTCAGAAGCATTTAAACTAGAAAGGAAGGGGGGAGAAATCAACAAAAAAACAGAAGGGAGACCGCATCAAAACAAGAACAACAACTCAGGTAAGATAACCATTAAATGTATTTATCTAAATGCTAGAAGTATCAGAAACAAAATTCTAGAACTTGAAGCTACTGCACTAAGAAGTAATTATGATGTGATAGGTGTTACAGAAACTTGGTTGTCTGAGAGTGATGGGGAGGAATATAATATTTGTGGGTATACACTGTATAGGAAAGACAGGCAAGACAGAAGAGGAGGAGGGGTAGCGCTATACATAAGAAACAGTCTTGAAGCCCAGGTGTTAAACCTGGACAAAGAAAATAAAGCTGAAGAGAAGAGAACATTCAAAGAGGAGATTAAATGTTTAAGAGATACAAATGGCAAAATCGTAGATGAAGAAAAAAAAATAGCAAATATATTAAATGATTACTTTTCACAAGTTTTTACAAAGGAAGATACTGACAACATGCCCCACATGTCATCCAGTTCCTATCCAGTTTCAAATAACTTTAGCATAACTGAGGCAGAGGTGTTAAAGGGACTAGGAGCTCTTAAAATAAACAAATCTCCTGGGCCGGATGAGATCCTCCCAGTAGTACTCAAAGAAATGAAAGAAGTAATTTACAAACCGCTAACCAAGATCATGCAGCAGTCTCTTGACACAGGGGTGGTACCGACAGACTGGAAAATTGCAAACGTAATACCGATCCACAAAAAGGGAAACAAAACTGAACCAGGTAACTACAGACCAGTAAGCCTGATTTCTATTATATGCAAACTTATGGAAACTATAATAAGATCCAAAATGGAAAATTGCCTATATGGTAACAGGGTCCTGGGAGACAGTCAACATGGTTTTAGGAAAGGGAGATCGTGTCTAACTAACTTGCTTGATTTTTTTGAGGATGCAACATCAATAATGGATAATTGCAAAGCATATGACATGGTTTATTTAGATTTCCAGAAAGCTTTTGACAAAGTCCCGCACAAAAGATTAATTCTCAAACTGAACGCAGTTGGGATTCACGGAAACACACGTACATGGATTAGGGAGTGGTTAACATGTAGAAAACAGAAAGTACTGATTAGAGGAAAAACCTCAGAATGGAGTGTGGTAACCGGTGGTGTACCACAGGGATCAGTATTAGGTCCTCTGCTATTCCTAATCTACATTAATGATTTAGATTCTGGTATAGTAAGCAAACTTGTTAAATTTGCAGACGACACAAAAGTAGGAGGAGTGGCAAACACTGTTGCAGCAGCAAAGGTCATTCAAAATGATCTAGACAAGATTCAGAACTGGGCAGACACATGGCAAATGACATTTAATAGAGAAAAGTGTAAGGTACTGCACGCAGGAAATAAAAATGTACATTATAAATATCATATGGGAGATACTGAAATTGTAGAAGGAATCTATGAAAAAGACCTAGGAGTTTTTGTTGACTCAGAAATGTCTTCATCTAGGCAATGTGGGGAAGCTATAAAAAAGGCTAACAAGATGCTCGGATACATTGTGAAAAGTGTCGAATTTAAATCAAGGGAAGTAATGTGAAAACTGTACAGTGCGCTAGTAAGACCTCATCTTGAATACTGTGTGCAGTTCTGGTCACCTCGCTATAAAAAACATATTGCTGCTCTAGAAAGAGTGCAAAGAAGAGCAACCAGAATTATTCTGGGCTTAAAAGGCATGTGCAAACAGGCTAAAAGAATTGAATCTGTTCAGTCTTGAACAAAGAAGACTACGTGGCGACCTAATTCAAGCATTCAAAATTCTAAAAGGTATTGACAGTGTCGCCCAAGGGACTTGTTCAGCCTGAAAAAAGAAACAAGGACCAGGGGTCACAAATGGAGATTAGACAAAGGGGCATTCAGAACAGAAAATAGGAGGCACTTTTTTAAACAGAGAATTGTGAGGGTCTGGAATCAACTCCCCAGTAATGTTGTTGAAGCTGACACCCTGGGATCCTTCAAGAAGCTGCTTGATGAGATTCTGGGATCAATAAGCTACTAACAACCAAACGTGCAAGATGGGCCGAATGGCTTCCTCTCGTTTGTAAACTTTCTTATGTTCTTATGTTCTTATGTTCTTCTTATGTTCTTATGAAATTGGAATGACAACTGATCGTAGCTGAGGACAAGGAGAAGCCAAAGTCTGAAAAGAAGCTGGAGTCTGAGGAGAAGCCAGAGTCTGAGGAGCAATAGCTTGGTGTTGTTCTAGTGAGTGGGCATCCATGACGAATGTGACTGAATTAAATGCAAGAGAGGGTGAGTTACATGGGGGCCGTCCCTCCTCCCGAATGTCAGTTTTATCATTTCTGATTCTGCTAAACAGATGGGAGACATTTCATATAACCCATTCCCATTGAAGTAACAAGTAAGTATAAATGAATCTTTTGAAAGAATGTACAGTGATTTCTAAACCATCAGAACAATTGGATTATGATTTCGATTACATGAGAGTAGATGTTAAAACTTCATGCTGATTTGAATTTGGCTCTCACCAAGATAAGCACCAACTAAAACGTAGCTTTACAGTAAACTAATGTGATCCATCTGCATCTCCATCCATTTGCGTTTCTTTCCATCTGTTGATGTAGATATCCTTCTGCCTGGTGTTAATGGCTGAAGTGTAATGCTGGCTCCAGGGATCCGCTTATTTTGCCTCTCCAGCACATCAGCACACACAACGGCTGCAATGCTGGCTCCGGGGATCAACCACAGTGCGGTCTCTCCAGCTTATCAGCAAGACAACAGTCTGGATTGAGCTCAGTGGGGTACATCTCTGGGGTCTTCAAGTGGGCACCTTCCATCCTCTGTGTTTCGTCAACTAGCCCACGACACCGCAAGAGGTCTCGACAGCGATTCTGGCATCCCAGCATCACCCCCTTCCATCCCCCACTCAACTCAGCCCAGCATACTTACCTGTACATCGGCATTGCTTTTTTCCTACTGTGCTTGAGATCCCCAGCCAGAATCTTACCGTCGCAACCATAGCCAGTTGCTGCTCCTTTCTGCTGCTTCAGATAAGTTCTTCACTCTGCGACGCAGCTCTTGGCCACCGAACCCTACATCTCTGAGAAACCGTGTTGTACAGTGTGCCACAAATCCTCGACAACCCACCTCCACTGGGTAAACCCAGACTCTCCATCCTCGCTGTTCTGCTTCAGCAGCTAGTTACACTAGCATACCAAAGTTTCGGAGAGTTCCATTCATTCTGAGAACCATGGTTGGACCTACCCTCTCAATAATATAGCAAAGCTTATAAACATGTAGTATCTTTTATGTAAATATCTGTAGCATAAGAGAGGTAAAAATGTTCACAGGGTCGGTACCTTTTAGGATGATATATATGAAAACAATACAACAAATTGAATATATATATATATATATATATATATATATATATATATATATATATATATATATATATATTTACTTTCATTGTCTTTATTTCAAAGATACAGGTCCTTAAACACAGTACTGTTTAAATGGCACTTATGCCTCTGACACGACAGTTTCCCTTTATAATACTACATACAAAACATCAAAATCTAAAAATGATGCAATTCCTGGCATTTTCCCTTTTTATGGCAGTTAATATAATGTTTGAAATCGGAAATGTGCAGTATTGATGCACGCAATTTTTAAACAGACAATTAATAAGATTGGCATTAAACAAAAATTTTTAATCATTTCACATCATTGAAACGTAAATCCCCCAAAAGTGGTAGTAGCCATTTTACTATTTGATACCAATTAAATGTTAAATAATTACATCATTCAATATAATTCAAACAAAATGAGTTTAATAGTTATTTGCCTTCTACAAACAAGAAATGTGAAGACATCCACTGCATACATGCTAATGTCAAGAGCTGCCTAATGAGCGCTGCAACATCTACCATTCAGCTGCAACCTAATTACTGTTGTCAAGCTGCAGGCTATGTGTTTTTTTTGTCTTCAGTTTGTGCTGCTGTGCTGGTATCTCCATTCTATGGTCTCACAGCATCCCTGTCTTGTGTACTATACATTTCCTTCTAATACAATGAAGGCAGTTACAAATCCAGCAGCCAGTTAGCTTCACATTTAATTTCATTTTGTTTAGTTGGGGAAAAAAACAGAAAAAACTGGTATCTTCTTTTCAGTTTTATAGCCCATTCATCGACACAGCAGATGCAACGGTCTGGAGAGGCTGGAGGTCATCTTGCTTTCTACAGCAGTTCCGGATGAATTTGAAGAGAAATGTGCCAGGAATGACTAAACTCGGCACTCCAGCTAGGATAAAAATAATGACGTAGATCCAGGGGGGGAAGGGTAGTCTTTCAAGGCTTGGGAAATTAAGCTGTTACAGCAAAAGAAATAATAGTTAAAAACTTCTCTCTCAATAATTATTTCCCACAAGCTGAAGCATTACTTATATTACGCAACAGGCATGGTTTTAGCGTGTGGTCATCATTAAGTAATTGTGGTACCTCTAGTAGGCTTTGGAGGTCCCGCTTTGAAACCTTAGAGAGCAGGTATCAGAACTAAAAAGCATTCTCAAGGCCTGAGCCAATGAGAGTTGCTTGTGGGAAGGTTTTTGACAGAACAATCAGTATTGTAACAAGCCTGTCACTGTATAAACTTAACAATGTATTTCTTATTAAATACATGTTTATAATGTCAGGCTATATTTTAGACTTACTTTATAAAGCACGTATTTAGAATGGATAGTTTTTCATGAAATGAAGTGATTGTGTTTAAAATTGATTGAAAACTGTACATTTTGACTATAATGCTGGTTATCTTTTTCTTTGGAGAAGAGCAGACTTTGTGGAGTGAATGTGAAAAGAAAAAAAATCATTTATTATTTGAAAAAATGTTATTAGGGTGAAAAACAGTAAAGGAGTGATAAGGAAACCAATCAAAAGGGGTAGGCTTCTTTGGTTAAAATCCTGTGCCAAAAATGTCTTACAAACTTATGTACAGCCAAACTGTAAGAAAATAAGTCAAGAAGACCAATGTTGTTCCGGCTTGTGCTTTCTTAAGTGCACTAATGTGTACTAAACTTATGTATAAGAAACTGCATCTACTTACATAATCTGGGTTCCAAGCAATGTACAAGAGCTCTTTACTGACTTGTGTGACAAAGTAAAACAATAAGATAAAGAGCATGATAAGAGGGCTGATCACTCTCCACGTGGCTTGCCAGAAGATGTTGGGTTTATGTCCAATCATAAATTCAATGTCATCATTAAACCTGTCGTACAGTAAAACCACAGATCAATAAAATATGTCAGTCTGTTTTTAAAACTGCAAGATTGATCAAAATGAAATACTGAAAATCTCAACACTGAAACATTGAAATCTGACAGACTGATTTTGTTTACATGTGCTTTTATGTGGGGCAGAGGCAAATACATCTAATTACCAGGAAAACTGTATGGAAAGAGGATATAATATGGGAATCCACTTGGCTTCACTATTCTATCAGGGTTTAGGGATTGTAAATATACTTCATTAAAACACACGGTTATCAACTAGTAATACAGATTTGTTTCTGAGAAACAAAATGAACGTGCTTGAACTGTGCAAGTACAGCAGCGGTTACTAATACCCACTAATTATATTGTATATATTGTTAATTCACAATAACAGGCTGCTGAGGCAGAATTCTGCAAGGGGCACAGTGTACCAGTGGAGTATAATACATTACAATCTTCTCCTACAGTGTATTTGTCTCCCCTCCCAGCCTGACTTACTTGCGGGTGCCTCAAAGGCTACCTTATTTGCAGGTGCCTCAAAGGCTGCTTTTGGCAGACTACTGTATATTCAGAATTCTGCTGCTCATGTTAAGAGGATCCAAATTGTGTGTACATATCACACCTGTTCTGGCTTCTCTGCATTAGTTACCTGTTAAGAGCAGGATAGACTTTAAAATGTTATTGTTGACTTATAAGGCCCTTAATGGTCTGTCTCCCAACTACTTCTCAGATCTGTTAAGATAAGTACATCTCTGTGCATAATTTGCACGCTGAAACCTTTGATTTCTTAAGAATTCCTAGAACTAAGCTTCGTTATATGGGCGATAGGGCATTTTGCTGTTATGCACCCAGGCTCTGGAGTGATCTCCCTCAGGCAATCAAGCACTCAAAAACCGTAGATATTTTTTAATAAACAACTAAAAACACATTTATTTCTATTGGCATTCCATCAGTTAGGTTTGTATGTAATTTGAAATTATGTATTGCTTTGTGTATGGTCTGTGTACTTGCTGTGTTTTTACATTGAGTTTTGCTGTGTTGTTTTGTTACTGGGTTTAAATTGTAAAGCGCTTTGAGATGGTCTGCATTTATGCGCTATATATAAATTAAAGATGATTATTATTATTATTATTATTATTATTATTATTATTATTATTATTATTATTATTATTATTATTATTATTTCTGTGTTGTCTTACCTGTCAATTCCGTAAATGTAGACAACACCCACCATCTCACAAAAAGCGATAATCAACAGTGGGATGGATCCAGCAAATTCATCAAACAGTGCCAGCCAGTAGTTCCCAGATCCTTGTATAAAGATCAAGGCAATCAGAAATGACCCCAAACATGTTATACCTGAAACACAATTTTAAAAAAAATTAAATCAGTCTCCTTTCACAATGAACGACTGGGAAAGCAATTGGTAAAAAAAATAAAAAATAAAATAATAATAATAATCTGAACATGGTTACCAGTGAGGGCTTCCTTGGGCCATGATTTGGGGAAAACATTCAGATCCTGCAAAGGCACCAAGACCCCTTCTATATTACCAAACATGGAGGACAACCCCAGACAGAACAACATGATGAAGAACAGAATAGCCCACAAGGGGGATACTGGCATCTTGGTAATTGCTTCTGTGAAGACAATGAACGCCAAGCCAGTCCCTTCAACACCCTGTAAGGAAACAATAGTTCACAATTACAAATATACAGTACAGTATCTGCATACAGTATAGCCCTGATACCAAATGAGAATGTTGTGCAGAACTTAGAGAGACTAGATTTTGCATGTCGGTAGTATTCCACTGAAATTTGCTGGAACTGTCAACTTAACATAAATTTGTCAGAACTGCACTATTTTTCATTATTAATTCTGCTGATTGTCTTTGAGACATTTAATTTATGATAAATAAATATTGTTTTTAATTTGTCACCTGAAGCCATTAAAAGTTTGTTCCCTTAGGTTTCTACACAGTTTTATGTAATTCCTTTACAGAAAAACTATGATTAGGATTGGGATACCATTACAAACCTAGTGAATGAAATCCTAGCAGCACCATTACCAATGACAAGTGACAATGATGTGGTTACTAAAATGCATAGTGATAGTGACAGTAGTTCCACTGCACAGCTACTGAAATCATTTAGAAAGTCATACAGTTTTTACTGTATGCCTGTAAATATGGTGGCACAGGCTTGAGGTAGAAAAGGCATATCTGTGGCTAATAAAAGTAATAGATGCTAAAAATCAGAGCAGATCTATATCTATGCCTGTATCAGCTTTAAGAAGCCCAAAACCACATGTTTTCTTTATTTTCTTTGGGCTAAAATAAAAGTTCACTGAACTCCATTCCTTATTTTCGTGTGATACCCGCTTGCCTGCGTGACCAGCTGGTTACCAAAATCACAGAAAAAATGTATCCCACGTCTGCCAATGTAAAGCAAACATACCTCACTGAGGAGCGCATTCAGGTTGCAGGTTTCTAGATTAAGGTCTTTAATGACCTCAGGGTATGTGAGGTTCAGCTTATGAAGAAACTCATCATAGTTATCTGCAGTGATGTTTCTTTCAGGTAGGTTAAAAGTATTCGTTAGAGACAGGATATTTCTGTAAACCAAAAAAAGAAAAATGTATGAAATCAGATCAATCTTCCTTTTCTTGTGCATGTTCAACAGACACCTTACACAACCCCCAACACTTCCTTATTTTGGGGGATTGTCCCAAATTCCCTAGCTGCTTTTCACCCTCAGTGCCAGAGATGTTGTTTTCTGTGCTGTGGCTAACATCTTTCTGGAAAAAGATGTTGGTCACAGCATAGAAAACAACATAGTACATAGTTCATTTTTTTTCCAGATATGGCCAAAATAGACTGATTTTGTCTGTATGACAGCTACAAACCCATCTTAGTGGTTCGCAAGAGACCCTGTTACCTAGTTATCAATATTGTGGTTAGGTATGATCTTGGACTCTTTAGTGCAGATGTTTTTTATTCACAAAGTAATTAAGATGCGTTGTCTTCAATCATTTTTTCTTAGGAACAGGTCACAATGCCAACAAAAAAAAAAAAAAAAAAAACCCACCAGAAATACCATTGGTACAGTGTTTTATTAAAATGGAAATGTTTTGATTTGCCACAATCAAAGTTAATTACCTATCATTGCAATCGTCGAATCTCTCTGTTGCGCGGAAACCGATGATGGAGTAAATTACTGTGGCAGCATAAACGGAGGTAAAACCATTAATAAGAGAAATGGTGACAGCATCCTGCTCACAGTTGTTGCTGGAAAACAGAAAAAAAGACATTTACACTTCAGTGTCCCGTGAGCATGTTTAATTGTACAGTAAAGTAGAATTCCAATCAAATCGCTTGAAAGCACAAAGCAGGCAGAGCTCATTTGCATAAAAACTTATTTATTTAGCTGGCCAGTTAAATATTTAGCTGTGCAGTTTAGTTCATGTCAGTGACCAGAGCTTCCTAATCCCAAATATTTTGCGACATAAAATCCAGAATATGCAGTCACTACTCACTGGACTGAATTGTAGCTGGAGAAGGATATGAGGCCCCCAAACGCCAGGGAGAAAGAATAGAGCACCTGAGCACCAGCATTTAACCATGTCTCTGGATTGGACAGTTCTGCGATCTAAAAAAAAAAAATATATATTGTATTTGTTTCATTTGGAATAAATAATAATGAGAATAATAATAGACAAACATGCATAAGATGATGTAGAATACTTGCATTTGGTGTGAACAGAAAAATTATTCCATCAACAGACCCTTTTAGGGTTAAACCTCTTATCAGAAATATTGTGAGCACCACGAAAGGGAGGGTAGATGTTACATAAACAGCCTAAAAAAAAAAAACAAAGGGCTTTATTAATAAGGTAATGTTGAACCACTGTTTCTCTTTTCCGTTCTTGAATAGAAGGCAACCTCAAGCCCTATTCCATCTACTACTGTATCGCTACAACATGTAGAGACACTGTCGATTCAGATAGATAGATATATGTCGATATATATATATATATATATATATATATATATATATATATATATATATATATATTTGATATACATTTTAACAAACATTCACTTGGTTTCACTGGCAATATGCTGTTGTGCACTAGATGGAGCTAGCACTTACAAATGTAAAGACACTTTTGGCTGATCAGTCTTTCATTACACATGTCTATGGCTGAGAACTAGAACTGCAGAGCAGCATCTGTACTAATTAAGGTAACAATGAAAAATAACAACAAAAAAGAAAAATTAAGAAAATAAAATTTGAAGTGACTTTCTTTGTAGGAAACAGTGTCCAACACAGCAGACTTTACCTGCTAGAAAATAGATTGCTGGTACAGATAAATTTCCAGGGTTTAAAGAGAAAGTAGCGGGTTTCCAAAAAATATAGCGTTACACGTCCCCACATTGCTACAACGGTTTATATTTTTCTTTTCGTTGTTAACATCCTGACTTTAAAGTCGGTTTCAAAGCTCTTTTCAAAATGTCCGCTCTAGCACACTGATAGTGTAAGGTTTATTGCCCACATTGTCAAACAGGTAACACATTAACGATCCATGATGTGGTAAGGAACAGAAAAGCCAGACCACTTGTTATTTTTTAATCTCTCTTCCTGCAGTGAATTAGAGGACAGGGCTCAAATCCCAGTGCACTTCAAAGTTATAAGTGTAAAAAGTTGTCAGGATGTTAACAATGAAAAGAAAAATGACAGGTACATTATTTAAACAGTTGTAGCAGCTGGGGACATGTAACGTTATATTTTTCAGAACCCCGCTACTTACTCTGTAAGGACAAGGTTAATTATGTATAGGTAATAACCAACATAGAGGATATAAATCTGTGTACAAAGATATTAAAGTATGTTTTAGGTTATATTTTAATGTATAAAATATGCATGTTGCAAAACACTAATTATAAAGCTCAGCTTAAGAGCGTACAGGAGATTTTTATGTTTACAGGAAATGGCATGGTTAATAATGCAGAAATGCTAATACACTTACAAAGAAAGTTATTATTAGAGAAAACTAAACAGCTGAACAATAAATACCTTTCCAGTAGTTTCAATGCCTCTAATACAACACACATACAAGACCGTCCAGGCGCACAGAAGGCAGAGCAGCAGCCACCACTGGATACTGCCAGAATCATCAATGTTTGTGGAGGAGTTCAATGTAGTTCGGTACCAGAAATAGTCAACGGGAGAGCTCTTGTCACACTCTTCAACATAACCTGAGCAGGACCAATTCAGATGTTAGTGCACTCTAAAGTAAGTACACTTAAGAGACCTCCAGTTTCATTACTTTCATGTTTTATACTAGTTTTGTAAATCCAGTATGTGTTTTTCTTAATTAACAACTGGATTAAATGCTTTTGAAAATATTGTATGACCCTTAATGTTTTATTTATTTAAAATCCCCAAGCAAAAGTGCACCACACTTGAACAACGCTCATTTAGCTTCATGGCTCTTACTCTCTGCAACTCTCGTCCAGCTTTGGTGCATTTCTTATATCCACTAGAGGGTGATGCAATGGGCAGGTTACACTTTGATGTAACCTAATGCACTTTGCATTTAGACATGATGCTTGAAGCTTTATTGACATCGCAGGAGCCCTTTAAACAATTCTAAGAAATCAGGAAGATGTGAATGACTGAAACGTAAAATGATACAAACTGATTCTAAGCAACAAGATGATTAACATGAATTAGAATTACTGTACTTGTAAGAACAAATGTATCCTTTTTTTAACAATTAATTTTATTTATTTTCCAATTTTCTCCCAATTTTGAGAATGTCCAATTATTATTCAACCTGGCTCACTCCTACAACCCCCTAATTAACTCGGGAGAGATGAAGATGAGCACTCACGTCCTCTGAAACGAGTGCTGTCAGTCGTCTGCTTTTTCTCACTCTGTAGCCATATCAAGCGCTTACCGGCCAGCCACAGTGTTTGTTGGTGTGTGGTGAGCCAAGGACTCACTAGCCAACCTAACCCTAACCCTAACCTAAGCGTTTAGATAGATATTACGATAAACTGTTTGTAGTAACACAAAGAGAAATGGTAGACATATATTTTGAGATTCAGATTATGAATTTATTAAAAAAAAAAAAAAAGTACCTGTTCTGTTGTCATTGAGTGGACACTGGCTCCAAGGAAGAGGGTCCTGGAAGGAATTGAAGAAATACCACATCACCCATGCGATGATGGTGTTGTAGTACAAACTCACCAGGAAGGAGACACACATTGCTGATATACCTATAGAACAATAGATATTTCATTATTAGAAGTATATGACTTTACTCATATTTTACTTTGGAGTCTTTAATGACTAGCATCGCTCTGTCAGCAACCTCTCCACCCTAAATGCAGACTTCCATCTCAATCTCTCAGTGATGAAAGCCATGACCATCAACCCTGGTGACATTCTTGCTTACATCGAAACAACAGACTTACCTACTCCCCCCAGGTAAGGGTGAATTGCAGTCCAGACCCCCAAACTGCCTTTTCTAAGGCGTTGGCCAATTGCAAACTCCAGATGCAGCAATGGGATGCCTTCCAGGACAAGTAAAATGAGAAAAGGAATCATAAAGGCTCCTGAAATGAAAAGACAGATAGGAGAATTACATTTTATTTCTGGCCATCACATTAATTCGAAATTCCATTTCAGGTATTTTGTCAGGAAACTGGACTGGGACAGAGAGCCCATTAATGAGCATTACTGAAGTTTAGTGCTGGATACATTTTATGGTTGCGGAGATGAGTACTGCATCAGGTTTCCAAGTAAATCTTAATATTTTTTATGTTTTAGCAAAATATTCACAAGCTCTATTATCTGAAAAGTATTCTTAGTTTATTTAGAAGACACCTTTATCCAAGGTGACTTAAAGAGACTAGGATGTGAACTATGTGTCAGCTGCAGAGTTACTTACAACAACATCTCACCCGAAAGACAGAGCACAAGGAGGTTAAGTGAGTCAGTGAGTGAGCTGCGATTTGAACCAGGGACCTCCTGGTTACAAGCCCTTTTCTTTAACTACTAGTTAAAGAAAAAAAAGGGGGGGGGGGGGGGGGGATAAAAAATCAACATCAATCGTCTGCCTACATTTCTTGCTGCTGTGTTTTTCAATAAAACATATTTATATATAAAGCGTGGCAACCAGTACTTGCCCAGAAGTGTTAGAATTGATAATAATATGATCGAGTGCTGTGTGCCAATATAGGTAAGAGAAGATGTCTGCATTATCTTGGTTCATTGTGTGCAGAGTTCTCTCAGAGTGCAATGAAAGATACTAATGATATTAATTATTGTGTATATAACAGCTATTTATATTATATATATATAATATATATATATATATAATATATATATATCCACAATTTCCAGGGGAAACAATAATG
Organism: Polyodon spathula; assembly: GCF_017654505.1. Classification (NCBI taxonomy): domain Eukaryota; kingdom Metazoa; phylum Chordata; class Actinopteri; order Acipenseriformes; family Polyodontidae; genus Polyodon; species Polyodon spathula. The sequence goes on from NC_054536.1 coordinate 23,294,361, forward strand.
TCACTGGTATCAGTCCATTTATATTGGTCTCAAATAAGTCAATTAAATGAACAGCCCTTTAGGCAAACAGAAAATAACTTTTTCTGCAGGTACCAGCATTCTCTGTGCTAATTGTAAAGTATTAGTACTCACATGCAATATATAACAAAGTATTTATGGATGAATTCCTTAATGGAAATAGTGTTCAACAATAAAGCAGTATTGTATCTCTGAACATGGCACCACCTGGAACATGCTGTAAACACTGAAGAAAATAAATATGTAATACGTATGTAAAAGTTAACAAACAGTGTAGTAAAGTGCTATTTTATTACATACAGTATGACTTTTTTATTACAAGAAAAAGGCAGTGCTTACTATCTTGCTGCAACCACACTCCAGAGGAAAAACAGCCCCTACATTAATAACACTGACATTACTTTATTCACTATGACAATTAGATAATGCACTTAGAGGTGATGAATCTCAAAAGCAACAGTGTTAATGGCCTGCTGTGGTGCGTTCAATAAACTTTCTAACAAATTGCTGTCATAAAGGTTGTTTACAAGCTCATCTTGATGTAGTTATATGGGAAAGATTAGCAAAGACTGCTTCACAACCCCTCATGCAAAACAAGACCTACTCAACTGTAGCCATGGAGCCAACTGTGAAGATGAGCGAAAACAGGAGGTTAATCTACTAGAGATGTTTAATGGTTGTTAAGCTCGATGACCTGTTGTTTAATGACTGGAAAAATGTAAACCACAGTAAATGAAGAATACATTTCATTCATGGTGTTTTGTTTATATATATATATATATATATATATATATATATATATATATATATATATATATATATATATATATACTAGATATATGAAAATTTACAAATACATGACCAACAAAGCCAAAAGCTATTTCCATCGTTCAATTCTCTGTAATGTAAAAACACACACATACAGCATTATTTATTCTTGCTGTACTTTCTGTAATTATGTTAATAAAACACCAAACCATGGTATATTTTCGCCACTGTTTAGCTCATTAATAAATACCATGATATCTACTCTAAAAAAATTGCTGCAATCTATAGCCATTATGTATTGGTTTCTGAGTGAGTCTGATGTAATTGGTCCAGGGAGGATAGGCCACAACTGAATTTTCTTTTGAGGATTTATAAAACTAGGGAATTATTACCACGGATTGCATCAACTGCCTAATGTATCCTGGTAGATTGTAATGCACATACATAGATGCCACTGTAAAATTATCCAAAGAAATCCAAGAAATTGAGTACTGTATATTTAAGCCATTTTTCAGTAATGCCACTGTGATATATTATGTGCTATAGGATGATAAAAGATATATTTAATTATATGTAAGATATATTTGTTGCAATGGAATTTGACAATACAAAAAAACATAATTATTTTAATTTAGTAAAATGCATTCTTGTAAAAAACATATTGTATGTTTCATTCTTTATAAAAGCATTTAATTATATACAAACAAAATGCAGCACATTATTGATTAACTGTTAAATATCACTGTAGCCAAAAAACAATAATGCTTCAAGAAATCAACATTCTGTAAGTTTTCCAGCGCTCATGAAATATTTCAACAATAGCTAGTTCCTGTTTTCATTAATTTACTTGAATTCATATTCATCTACCTCTCTCACTACCATCTGACTGAAATAAAAAAAAGGCAAACTTGTCTTGACCATCATCAGCAAAAAAGGCAAAACAAAGAAAAACACCTTTTATCATTAAATCACCAACAAATGTCAGTACATATGTTTATGTAAAGCAAGATTCTTGAAATCAAAAGTTGTTCTCATATATATATATAGTTTGAGATATATATATATATATATATATATATATATATATATAGATATATAGATGTATATTATATATATATATATATATATATATATATATATATATATATATATATATATATATATATATATATATTTAAATCAAACAAGATATATTAGGGTAGTGTACATCCATTAATTGTTTTGCCTTAGAAAGTGCTAAAGTTGTGGCACATACCTCCTCCATACTTTTGACAAAGGTAAGGGAAGCGCCATACGTTTCCTAATCCCACACAGAAGCCGACACAAGTTAACATGTATTGAGTCTTGTTGTCCCATTTAGGTCTGCCATCCGTTTCTTCCTTCTCTAGAATTTCCAGTCTCTCGTGGGAAGGTATCCTGTCGTCCAAGCCTGGGTTTGGCAGTTTGAACTTCATAATTGAGCTTCAGCGCTCACAGATAGCAGAGAAGTCAAGTCAAAGCGTGCAGGGGCCTCTAACAAGTAGATGTGTCTGAGGTTGATATTTATAGTGAACCTTTAGCACTCAGCCTGAAAGTGCACTGAACACAGATCGAAGTATCAGCAAAACAGTTGATTAGCCATCCAAGCACATTCTTGATAATAATTAATGTTATCTGGGGGAGGGATGAAAATCGGAAGGACATTTTGTAGACAATAAGAGAGTAATAGTAAACCGTCATGGGGAACTGGGCAGTATTTATGTTCTTGCCCAATCATCAGCAGAGGAGCAGTCCGGCATCATGCTGCAAAGACTGGCTGTCACAGCTGGTAGTGATGCCAGACCAAGGGAGTTCACACTAGATTCACATTTGGAGTGTCGCCCAAGCCTACAGGAATAGGGTAGTTTTGGTGGCACACTATAAGTTACTCAATGCCTATTGAGGGAAATAATTTGACTAGTTAAAATACAATGCAATATGGGCTGCTAAGCAGGACAATGCAATTCAAGTACATTTTTTTTTTTAAATATGCTTTGCCACTTCTCTCTGGGCTTTGCAGTACTTGCCCGCAGTTTAGCATGTTTCCCCCGAACTTATTAAGCATAGTAAGAATAAAGCAAAACACCTAGCCTAGAGAACTGTGTCCATCTGTTAAAATTCAGAGTTGTGTGTTCAGTCAGTTTGTAAGTGTGCTGTTCATAACTTTGAGGCTCTACTGTATTGTGAATCATTTTCAATTCATGGCTTACAGATTAAGTAACGAATTTCCAAAAATATAGCGTTGTACATCCCCAAGTGTTGCTACAATTATTCAAATAACATGCCTGTAATTTTCGTTTTCATTTTTTTTAACATCCTAACAACTTTTTACACTTATAATTTTAAACTCTGTTTCAAAGATCTTTTCAAAATGGCCGCCTAGTTCACTGACAGTGTAAAGATTATTGCCCATACTGTCAAACAGGTAACACAGCACTAACGATCCATGACATGTTTCGGAACGGAAAAGCCAGAGCACTTGTTGTGATGTTCTGTTTTCTATTGCTCTTCCTGCAGTTGTTTACAGGACACAGCTCAAACCCCAGTGCAGTAGAGCAGACAAAAGAGCTTTGAAACAGAAAAGAAAAATTACAGGTACGTTATTTAAACAGTTGTATCAGCATGTGGGGATGTATAATATATATTTTTTGGAACCCGGCAACTTACTCTTTAAGTGACATTAACAATGCGTGCAACCATCAACAACAAACAGCTGTAGTCAGTTAACCATCAGTCTAAAGTAACTTCTTGTAATTAGTGTGTTATTTGAGTTGTGGAAGACAAGTGAAGATGAATTATCTCAGTACATGGTTAACAGGTGCTGATAACAGCATGTTTTTATCGTTTTTTAAGTATTTCTATAGCTATGTGCAAGTCACTACATTTGTGCAACATGTATGCAAATCAAGTATAGACTTGTGGCACCTTACCCAAAGGGAAACGTACTTTGGGACAGGGCAAGTCCATTTTTACATCACACAAACTATACAGACCCATTTGCCATAGTTAATAACTTTGTGTCGACTACTAACTGTTTCAAGATGCCCTCAAGATAAGTCAATGTCAAAGTCTAACTGAAAGATACGGAAGATTTAGTTTTATATAGTTTCCTTGTTTTATGGCATGCTAGACCTCACTTTACAAAGGCTTGGCACAGTTATCATAGGAACTCACATTAAAACGTCTCACCACCAGACTAAGCTCACTGCAGAAAGAAGGAAGCCTGTTGTGATTAGGGGGTGATTATTGTCATTACCTGGATCCCTTTTCATTTTCTAATATTTTACTACATACGGTCGCAGACAAAATAATATAATATGAGAAAATAAGTCAAATACAGGCATTTAGTTAAAAATAGCCTTTAATTATTATTACAAAGACCAAACTACACATTTTCTGGTAGTTTAACAAAGAATCTTTACAAACAAAAAAAAACAAAAATTAAAAGCACTTAAGCAATTTCAAATATTTATTCATGACAAAAGTATTGTCACCTTTACCTAGAAATTGTTTTAAAATGTAATCGATTGAAAACCATTGCACAGTAATAAAGCTGCATTATAAAGTCGATAGCCTGTAAAAGAGGTCATTATTTCGATCATCGGTTGAAGAATAACATTTTGGCAACAGAGCTGATGATGGTCAAGACAAGAGGTTGATTCACGTTTGAGAAAAGCACTTGTAGCAAACTACAACAAAGGAAATGGCTACAGAACAGTATCAAAGAAATATGGGATACCTAAATTCACAATCAGAGCAATAATCAAGACAGACCACAGAACAAATTCAACTTAAACACTTGCAAATGGACATCCAAAGAAAATTATGGGTACAGCAGGTAGGAGAATTATCCGAGCAGCTAAAAAAAAAAAAAAAAAAAAAAAGATTAACAGCTAAGGACTTAAAGAAAGATTTAGAAGCAGGCATAATAGTGCACAAAAGAACTTTACAAAGGTACCTAAACACAGAAGAGTTCTATGCACATATATCGCGCTGCAAACCACTTCAAAATAAAACAAACCATTTAAAATTTGCCAGGAATCTGAACCATTCTTGCAACAACATTCTCTTGTCCAATCAGACTAAAATACAACATTTCCCTAAAAATGGACCATAGTATGCTTGGAGAAAAAGGGGAAGGCCTTCAATTAAGAAAACCTTGCACCTACTGTAAAGTTAAACATGGACGTGGTTCAGTCACGATATATACCGTAGTTGTTTTAGCAGTTCAGGGACTAGAGATGTTCATTTGATTGAAGATCAAATTAATTCAGTCATGTATCAAAACATTCTACAAAGTACAATGATACCATCTGCTTGTAAACTGATTGGCAACTTCTAATACGACAATGACCAAAAGCATATCGTTAAGTCAACTCTGGAATTTCGAAGATAAAAGTTCTGGAATGGCCTTTTCAAGCACCAGATCTCAATCCAATAGAAAAGCTGTAGCCAGGTATAGTGTATCCAATCTGTCTGAGCTGAAGGAAACATGCAAGACAGAATGGGTCCAGATTTCACCAACAAGAAGTAAAATACTGGTTAAGAATGATCATAAATATTTGAAAGCTATAATAAAAGCAAAAGAAGGACACACACAATACTAAAGCAGGGGGGGGCAATGCTTTTGTCATGAACTAATTCTTTAAATGAAACAAGGTTTTTTTTTTTTTTTGTTTTTTTGTTTTTTTTTTTATAAAGATAATTTTTTTAAATTACTAGAAATTGTATATTTAGCTTTTTGTTTTATTGAATAGTGGTTCAAGTTTACTAAATGTTTATCTTTAATCTCTTAACTTGAATTATGGCATAACATGCATAGGGTGATGACAATTTTATCTTTGGCTGTATGTGATAGAATCTTGGTTAGCAAAATAAAAAGTAGCCTATAGAGTTAGGTCACTTTGCTATAATGAGATATAGTACATTTCCACCAAAATACATTTCTTTGTGTGGTAATCTTTAATCTCTAACTGCTTATTCAATAAAACGCTGGTAAAAAATTAACCAATTAATAGCACACATATTCTATTTTAAAACCCTAACAGACACATCTACGTGCAAGTGTTGACAGCAGAGCCATTTGGGGTGGTTAGAAACAGTTCCTTACTCTTCATGGTTAGTACTAATGTGGGCATGTGATATGTGATAAACAATTCTATATTAAAGAGCCACCATTTTCTAATGGCTTTAGACGTGTTTAACACACAGCTCAACTTATGTCTCAACTCTGTTCAGCTTTATTGGGGGGCAATCTTGTATTTATCAGTGCCACAAGATTGTTTAATTATAAGACCCACGTGTAATTAAGAAACTGCACACATTTCACAGGGTCAGCCAAGTATGGCATAATGTTGTACAGTATTGTGACAGAGACAGAATGATTTTTGGTGATAAATCTCCCTCCCTCCCTGTGATGACGCAGTGTAAAGGGAACAGAGTGCCTGGGAATAGATGGCCTGACAATTGATTCCCAGGGTTAGGTGGAAGTAAGCCATCTAGAAAGGGGGCACAGCTGTGGTACATTAAGTCATCGCTCCAGAGAGAAAGCAATGTGGCAATTGTGGTAACATTACTGATGGTCAAGGCTAGCAAACACCCATAGACAATATTGTCTGAGCGCCTTGGCGCTAGGGTGGCCACTGACGCATCCCCAGAATACAGGACATGCCCTTGGTAAAATCAACAAACATTGCCAGATTTAAAAGGCCAAGCTCACTGCTTTCTGTTATAGTAAAATATGAACTCTCATTTATTTGGCACATTTAATGACAATGCAACTGCCTGCATTCAGTTATTAGTATGATTACGAAACAGAATACAAATTGCAACACAACTCATCATAGTACCATAGTGGTGAACTCATAACTTCATCTGTTGCTGTACTTTTGTCCATCCCGAGCCTCCTTCAGAATTTTTTTTTTTTGTTGTTCTTAAGGAACTCAGAGTACATATCCTTGCATTCCCCTGTTAAATTGATACATACAGTGGCTCTCAAAAGTATTCATCCCCCTTGGACTTTTCCACATTTTATTGTGTTACAACATGGAATCAAAATGGATTTAATTAGGAGTTTTTGCCACTGATCAACACAAAAAGAGTCCATAATGTCTAAGTGAAAAATAAAATCTACAAATTGTTCTAAATTAATTACAAATACAAAACAGAAAATAATTGATTGCATAAGTATTCACCCCCTTGAGTCATTATTTGGTAGAGGCACCTTTGTCAGCAATTACAGTCATGAGTCTATTTGGATAAGTCTCTACCAGCTTTGCACATCTGGACACTGCAATTTTTGCCCACTCTTCTTTGCAAAATTGCTCAAACTCCGTCAAGTTGGATGGGGACCTTTGGTGAACAGCAACAGCAGGTCCAGGCTTTGACTGAGCCACTCCAGGACATTGAACTTTTTGCTTTTAAGCCACTCCAGTGTGGCTTTGGCTGTATGTTTGGGGTCATTGTTCTGCTGGAAGATGAATCTTCTCCCAAGTCCCAGGTCTCTTGCAAACTTCAGCAAGTTTTCCTCCAGTATTTCTCTGTACTTTGCTGCATCCATTTTGCCCTCTATCTTCACGAGCTTTCCAGGCCCTGAAGCAAAGAAGCATCCCCATAGCATGATGCTGCCACCACCAAGCTTCATAGTAGGGATGATGTTCTCAGGATAATGTGTGGTGTTAGGCTTGCGCCAAACACAGCGCTTACCGTTGAGGCTAAAAAGCTCTATTTTGGTCTCATCAGACCATAGAATCTTCTTCCACTTAGTCTCAGAGTCTCCCACATGCCTTCTGGCAAACTCTAGCCGAGGTTTGATGTGAGTTTTTTCCAACAATGGCTTTCTTTTTAATACTCACCCATAAAGGCCAGTTTTGTGAAGCACCCGGGCTTGTAACTCCTTTAGAGTTGGCATAGGTCTCTTGGTGGCCTCCCTGACTAGTGCCCTTCTCGCCCGGATACTCAGTTTTTGAGGACGGCCTGTTCCAGACAGATTCACAGTTGTGCCATACTCTCTCCATTTCTTTTTAATGGACTTTACTATGCTCCGGGGGATATTCAGTGCCTTGGAAATGTTCTTATATCCTACCCCTGATTGGTGATTTTGAAGAACCTTATTCTGGATTTGCTTTGAATTTTCCTTTGTCTTCATGATCTAGTTTTTGTTAGGAAATGTATTAACCAAATGTGGGACCTCCCAGAGACAGGTGTATTTAACCTGAAATCATGCGAAACACCTTAATTGCACACAGATGGACTTCTTTCAACTAATTATGTGACTTCTAAAGACAACTGATTACACCAGAGCTTATTTAGGTGTGTCATAGCAAAGGGAGTGAATACTTATGCAATCAATTATTTTCTGCTTTATACTTGTAATTAATTTAGGACAATTTGTAGATTTTACTTTTCACTTTAACGTTATGGACTTTTTTGTGTTGACTAGTGGCAAAAACTCATAATTAAATCCATTTTGATTCCATGTTGTAAAACAATAAAATGTGGAAAAGTCCAAGGGGGTGCGGAGGTGAATAATTTTGGAGCTCTGCTTTCACACTATCTACATGAAAAAATGTAAGAGTTTATTTTCTTCAAGCTCCTGAAGTTTCCCTGTACTTTGTTGAACATTTTCAGGTATCTCTGTTCACTAGTCAATAGCAGATAAGGCTTTCTACGATGCCATATTGTTCACAGAGCTCATCCATGTCCACTTCTTATATACTGGGAGCGGTGACTGCTTTAAAATATGGCGACTAGTAGTAGGAAAAAAGTTTGTGCTGTGGTGGTAACAGACCTGCTGTTGTCAGAAAGAAATACATTTTTAGAATGACAGGTCAAAAGTTTGACGATCTGTTAAACATAAACACACATGTGATGCCAGTGACACGAACAGAAAGACCAGCACATGTATAGCAACTGGCAATTCCTAGTGTGGCCATGAGATTCTGACTCCACTCTTTACATAAGGGATTTCTTGCTCTTCACAAATCTCTATCATGCAGTTTTCTCCATTGGGCTTTACATTCTCTCCAGTCCTTTATTTTTTTTATGAATAATACACGCCAACGCCTTTTCTATTATTTGGGCACCTCTATATGCTTTAGCTAAGCGAGGGGTTATATAAAATTGGAAGTTTATGAAATTCTATTATAAACTATTTACAGTAATAGTTTTTTATGCACACAGTAGCATGCTAAATTAAATTTAATAGTAAATTCACGCAAACGTTTTGAAGTTTTTTTTTTTTTTTTTTTATTAATTTCTTATTATGCTAAGCAGTACTCTTTTTCATGACTTCATTGCTATGACATTAAACGCCAAGGTTAGATCATAAAAATATTGTCATCTTGTGACAAAGACTACTGTAGTGGGGACTTCAGACCAGAAGAAACACAGAGTACTGCAAGATGAAATGATAAATGAATTCGTTGCTGCGCAATTTATTATTATTAGAAAATAATTCAGCTGTACAAAAAACAGGACACGGCACTTGACGCCAAAATAAATAGACAAACAACACTTAAACAAACAGTGGACTAACAGACAAACAAACACGGTGGGTCAAAACAATGGTTATATATTTACTTTGTTTAGTTTTCTTGTTTTTAATTCTCTCCTCTTCACACCCGTTCTCTACTCATCGAACAGACAACCCTGAGTGAGTGAAAACATGCTGCTTTTATGCAGCTGTACCAAAACTCGATTGCTAATCAAGCATTCAATTGGAGACTTGGGACAACTGCACAGTAATTTGTAAGTGCAATTCCCTCTGCTCACATATTACCTGCACGTGAAGTGCTGTGCAATCCTCGTGCCTAAATACAAATACACATTTAAACACCTGTGCACATAACCCATATTATATCCCATGTACCAATTACAATACACCAACATTAACACACTACACGCAACATACAACACAGAAATACACACAGGGGCAGGGCAACATTGCTCCAACATTGCACAAACTCCATCAACTTATATTCAAATGTCTTTGCTTTTGAATTTGACTACTTAAATGGAAGGGAAGTTCATAAATGAGTGCGATTTAGTAGGACTTCTATTATTTATCATTTCCTAAATGATTTGCTGTCAGAGTCGACTAAAATGTTTAATTTGATCTCCCCACACTCCACATTGACTGTCTCCATGGAAAAGTCCATATTATTTTGGTGAATCTCACCAGCTTTCTAGCCTGGTCTGATGAATCTCATTAGCTTTCTAGCCTGGTCTGGTGGCTCATTGGTGAGTTTAACAACAGTTCATTGAGAGTCACTAGTTGACTGTAACAACAGCCCGATGACCACAGTGTGTCACAGTGAATAAAACAATGAAGACATAGTCTGTATTTTAGATGAGGTACCTGAATTATGCAAGTTCATTTTGTGTTTTTCACGTGTTGACTCAATTCTCCTTTTCCATGACTGCTGAAACCTACATCCCATCTACACAGGCTGCAGAACATGTGGTGCTCTTGTGGCCTAATTTTTGCAATGAACTCATATTCTTTTGACCATTCAGGATTAAATGATGTCTTGCCTTTCAGCATGATTAAAGGTACTGAAAAACTCCTCAGCTACATTAACATCATGTTATCGTTTTTGAGGGAACAATCTCTCTGTAGACATGGCAAATAAAAATGGGAGTGGAAATAAATGACAGGTATTTCCACCAAAGAAAACATTACATGTTGCTGTTCTATTCCGGTTCTATGAAGCGATGTGTGAAATACAGGACAAAAACACGTTCGGTTTTATATTCATACCGGACAAAGAACAAACCTCCTAAAAACAGTACTGTCAGTTATAAAACTGGACCAATGGCAACCCTACTAGGCACATTTTTATTAACACAAAATAAACAAAAGACAGGAACAAAATAAAGGTTTAACCCAAAACACTTAAACACACAAACCAAAACAAAAGCCTATCTTCACTTGAAGATACTAAATTCACTTTACAGGAGTCCTTAACTCATACAGGACAGCTAAGCTGCTTAAATGTACTTAACACAGTTCACAAAACATGTTACATATCCTACATACTTTCACACCTCACCATCCATACTCCTATACACCCAACCAGAGCCAAAATTGCAGTCAGCGAATTAAAAAAACGGTTTGAAATCTTTCTAATGGTCCAATGGAATGCACCAATAGAAATGAAACATATAGCTTACAAATGTACTTTTCTTGCTTTCATGATGCAAAGTCATATGTGACATGATCATAGTTCAGAGAGTTGGCCAGTGCAAATTCAGTGGATATAATGGCTAGAGTGGAAAAGCATTCTTGGAAGTACTGGAAACATCGAAATGTAATAATAATAATAATAATAATAATAATAATCTATGTTCTTGAAAAGGATTGTATGAATGCCACAGAACTTTTCGATGTTATGTCAGAAGCCAGCTGATTTATAGAGCAAACAATTAGTTTTTTGGTTACCCTGTAAAGCAAAGGCTGAGTACAACTGAATTTATTTATGAAGCTGCATGACCTTTTGAAATTGAGTGTTGACAGGGGTTAACTTGTACAGGAAGTTCTGTCTCTGGCGGACTGCTGCCCCGGATATAATGGAAGATAACAGTCTCACTGGACCTGCTGATAATTGGCATTAATTTTTCAGGGCAGCTGAAGTCCCGAATATCTTGAGAATTATTCAGCATGTGTTTTCTGTGCCATGCAGTAATGCATTTGTTGAGCGAGTTTTCAGTTTGATAGGAAACCTTTGGAATGACTAGAGGAATTGCCTAGGTGTTGGACTGGTCAAAAATTAACTTTAAATTAGATGCAACCTCAGCTATTCCTGTTAAGAAATTGTTGGAACGACAAAAATCAAACAGCAAGCACAAATTTAAAAGTTGCATTGTCGGTGATTGTTTTTTTTTTTGCATTTCAAAGATGCAACCCTAATAAGACCCCTATTCACTGGACCTAAATTCTGTGAGTATCAGAAATCTGATTTTGGCTCTGTGCACATATTTGGATCTCTATTTCTACAGTATAATTAATGCAGATTGTTTATTTTAAAGTCACATTATACATTAAGAAAGAGTATATTCATTCCTCAACTCCATGTCCCTGACTAAAATGCTTTGTCATGTACGTTATCGGTATTCTTGCTTGCTAGGTCTATATCTCATAGTAAATTATGCTTTATTTTCACATTTTGATAGTGGAGTTAAACATTACCCATGCTGTGTCACTGATACCATGTCTTAAGTGCTTACCAGTTGTTTTTTCAGCATGTGCTTGAAGCTGAAATAGCATACAACACATACCTTTACCAATTGGCAGCAATAGAGTATAAGAAATAGTACAGTTAATGATGAAACATCGGACGACATACCTTACAGGAGTACAGTTCATGACCTAAACTATTATTGCAGCATCTCTTTTTTTTAACATCATTAATTTAGTCAATTTTAAATAAACAGACTGGCTTTAAAAAAAATCTCCTTCTGCTAAAAACCTAGGTGTTACGCTTGACCCCTCCCTCACCTTCTCTCAACACTTCTTGTCTGACCGCTTCTTATTTATTTATTTTTTAAATTTAGTAGTCACCAATTATTTTTATTATTTTCTCCTAATTTCGAATGTCAAATTATTTATAGGATCAGCTCACTGCTACCACCCCTGCGCTGACTCAGGAGGGGTGAAGACCCACACACGCTGTCCTCCGAAGTGCAGCAACCTAAGAACTACAGCACCTGAGGACAACGCAACTCTAGGCAGCTTACAGGCAAGCCCGCAGGCGCCCGGCCAGACTAAAGGGGTCCGCTGGTGCGCGGTGAGCCCAGACTACAGGGGTCACTGGTGTGCGGTGAGCTGAGGACACCCTGACCAACCATGCAGTCAAAACAAGACCCTTGTTCTTGCCTACCGCGTTCTTCACCACACTGCCCCCTTCTACCTCCAATCTTTCGCATCTCCCTACACCAGTGGTCCTCAAAGTCGTGGGCAAATTCATGCCACCATCGTGCTCGCGTTAGCTGTTCTTAAATTATGGGTTGAAGACATTTCTGGCGGTTCTTAGCATGGGAAAATAAAGAGAGCTTAAACACGTTTTCTAACAAAACGCCCCAGCAGTCTGTTTATAGTGCTACTCGCTTATGCTGTGCTTGTACGTATGCATTTTTTTTAATGGCTATTGCGGTACGATCAACCAATTAAATATCTGCATTGTCTCTGCGGTAGCCCAATCATAAGTTAGCTGGATGGGACATAAACTGTGTATATATATATATATATATATATATATATATATATATATATATATATATATATATATATATATATATATATATATCGCGAGAAGGCACTGTGTAAGATAAGAACCTGTTCCCGCAAACAGCCAAGTAAGATCAATTTATGCCCATGCCAAAATTACTTTGAAGACCACTGTCCTACAACCCCCCACCAGCTCCTTCTCTTCACTAGCCCCTCTGTGATGGAACCAGCTATCGGAGAACCTCAGGGCTGCTCCGTCTCTCACTGTTTTCCACCACCTCCGCAAGACCCATCAGTTTAGACATCACTTGTAGATCTCTTGATCTACCCCTTCTACTATGGATTGGATTTGCCTGACCTAAGCACCATGTTAGTCGATCCTCACCTAATGCACAATACTTGCACTATTAAATTACTAACATGTCATTGTAGATATATATATATATATATACAACTTGTTGTAATCCTAACTTGTTGCATCGTAGTTCATATTTTATTTTAGTAGTGTTAATTTCACTTAGTGTAAACTATACTATATTTATTATGTTTTTGGAGAACATCGATAGGATCATCATTGTATACTTTATAATTTATACTCCTCACAATTAAAGTGAATTATATTATTATATTATTATTCATATCTTTATTACTAATTATTATTATTATTATAATTTTTTATAAGCATTGTTAGAATTAGTAATAATATGTTAGTGATATTTATACATGTTTAATCGTGTGAGATCATTATCCACACTCTAGACTCTGGTATGTATAACACGAGACAACATTTGACATTTTTGTATATATAGATAATATATTCTGTTATATACATATATCTATATATATAATGTTTCTTAGGTTGTTTTGATGGTGTTCCTCTTTATATACGTTCACTAATGTAATAATGATTGTCTCATTCATAATCTCTTTTTGTGCAAGAATGCCTTAATTTCTAACCGAGTTTTAGAGAAAAACCATCTTAGTAAACCTTCCAGGAGTAGTCATAAACTCATTTTTGGGAAGGTCCTGCAGTTTTTGTCACATGCCTAATTTCTAAAGCTTTCGAGTAAACCTTCCAGGAGTAGTCATAAACAAGACTGAAGAGCAGAAGGATTTACTCTAGTGTAGATACTGTACAGATGCAAATTACTAAACTAAAGTCTGCCCTCTAGTGTCTTGAAAACTACTTACATCTGGAGAATGTTTTTTAAATGAATGAATTAAAGATCACGTAGCTTCAAATTTCACTTCAGTGTTTTAATGTCCCCTTTGTGGCTCGTACTGCAATTACACACATACTGTTTTTTTTTATTTTTTTTATTAAACCTTTAATCTGTCTGTGTTAGGTGCTTTCACCTGAGTTCAGGAGCTGCTCAACACACTTAATTTAGTTTTGTTTCTCTGTCAGTACACTGCTGTGCACAAGAATGTACTTTATGTAAATACACTCTGGCTGATCTAACCTAACATATGTATTTGGCATGCAGCTAGAACAGAAGAGGAGCTCCAGAACTCATTGCAGTAAGAGTCGGCTCAAACCAAACCACTCTGAATCATTGCAAATTCGTAATAATGATAATTTGAAGTTACTTGCTGTTTGGAAAATGAAAAGATTCCAAATCAGCAACATCTGCTTTATTTAACTAACCATGGCTTTGGAAGAGACATGTGAAGTCTTTGCAGTGGAAGTGGCTAAAGGGCACAGTGTTAACAGTTACATGCTGACTGGGTCGTGTCTTTGCCAAAGAAGTCTTCTTGGCAGTGTCATGCCCAAGCTGTTATTATAACATAATATGCCCAATAGAGTATGTCTTTGGGTAGTGCCATGTCAGGAATTCCTTGATGACTGTGTGGTAAATTGCCTCATAAAAAATGTGTTTGGCAGGTTTTTGTTTGTACTACAGTTTTGTACTTCTCAGATCGCTAAGAGGACAATGTCAAGAAATGGGCTGTTTGCAGAATTTATGAGAAACAAATGCCTTGTCTGGCTATGTTGCAAGCAATAGGGAAAATGTATCTTTTAAGTGTGGATTGGGTAGGGGTAATGGAAATGCCATGCTGTTGTCACACCCCAGTTTACAGCAGGTAACTGTGAAAAAGGACACTGAATATATGCATTCC